>NW_008684180.1:137903-163365 GCF_000695815.1 Acanthisitta chloris
GCAGAAACTCATCTCTGGATGAAGGGAGTGAATTCCTATTGCAAGCAATTTTCCCCCTCTAGTGCTTGATACTACCTAGTGATGTATAGTATGTTGCTTTTCCTGAGAAAGTTTTATTTTAGTATCTGTCTTGGTGAGGTAGTCTATTGCTATAAAGTTTGGGGGTGTTTTGTGCTCTAATAGAGACCAGTTGTTTCAAGCTGAGATCTGTTTTATAGGTGTTATAAGACAAGCTATACTTCCTAAGGCAATAACAAGATGACAAGTCCTTTAATATCTCTTCCTGTAGCACTATCCTATGTATATCACATGGATGAAGAATTTAGTGGAGATAATAAGGAAAATAAGTTCTCCATTTGTTTAGTTAACTGTTACCAGTTATTCTACTAATGCATCAATATGCCTTTTCATGGTAAAATCAAGTATACAGAGGAGAAATGCTTTGGGGATCAGCCCTCCATCCTAAACAGCAGACAAGAGTAAGAGTAGTTCCTGTTTCTGTGTTTTGTTCAGTTCTTGATCAAAAGTAAAATTTGTGGAGAAATTCTAGATTTTTGGCTGTTCCAAGCTTGTTGTGTAACAAAATATCCTATTGTAGAAAGATCTGGAGAGCTATTCTACAAAATATTATTCCATTAATATGTCACTTTAACTGAAAAGTTCTTGTTCCCAGCTTGAGGTAGTGTAAATACAACTCTGAATGTTTTGGAGCCACTCTAAATCTATACTTGCCCCTTTATTTCTGATGCAACTTTTTTAGACACCCAAGTGCTGAAAGTGATATTTGAAAAAGGAGTCTGGATTAATGAAAAAATAAACTAAAAATCTGTCACATAGTTCTTTTCAAATATTATTCTGATTGAATTACATCATCTCATGTACTATTATCTCAAGAAATGGAAAATAATATCCAGAAACCTTTTTATGTATGTCCTTTGTAATTTTTTGAATCTTAATTGCCACTTTTAGCTTATGCATCAATTTATGCTTCAACATTTCTGTATAACAAAAAGATATCGTTTCCACTTTTCAGGACTACTGCAGCAAATAGAAGAAGCTGATCTATTATATCTAATGATTTGTCAAGTGGCAGTATGGTTATTTGGGAAAAAAGGAAGCTTTTATTCTGCTCTTAATATAAGAGATATCTGCCAACAGAATAGGCATGAGATTTTTTTCTTTTGATACTTCAGTAAAAGTTAATTATCAATAATTTAGAAATGTAAGATGCATTGTTTAGAATAATGCACTTCTGAGGTTTTCGGAGTGGTGACTCCAGAAAACTTGCACAGTGGCTTGGATTGTATAACTCCTTTTGTTGGTATGTCTTCAGAAAAGAATAGGAAGGATCTCTAATAATGAAAAGAAATTTGAAGTGAAAAGAATACTTTGCTTTTATGGGTGTCACTGAAATGCCATACTGAAGACTGAACAGCATGTAAAAAGGGACCATTCAATAATTTGTATAAATTAGTATCACAATTATCTCCTATTTCTTACAGAGCTACTCAGTAACATAAGCTGGTTTTGTTGTAAAACAGTTATTAACACAAACTTCTTAAATAGCCTTTTCTAAGTCTATATTCAAAACTGCTGAGTGTTGATGAAGGGAAGAGCACAGTTTTTGGTCTCCACAAGCCTTCCCCAACTTCTGTTATATGCAAATTGTATTGATTTCTAAAAGCATCATTAAGTTGGGCTATGGACTTAAGCCGTTTCACAGATGATTGTGTACTCACTCTGTACTCCAAGCCAGCTGGAAACTGTGTGGCTTCTAGTTTTGACTGAGGCCAAATTAACAGGTCCTGTTCAGTAACAGAATATATCAGACAGGTTATGACACCACAGTAATGAGGCCATTTACTCCTGGGCAGCATAGGACATGGGCAGGGGCAGGCTGTGTTTACTAGAGCACAGGCAAGGCAGGCTTGAGTCTCCCCACTAAACATCATGGTGACATGAAAACTGAATGGTAAATCAGCAGATTATCCATGAAGCAGAGTACAGCTCTATGTATCTATCTCCAGTTCTGAAGGAGAAAAGATGGCAGGAATTTAATCTCATGTCTTTGCAGGGGTTCTCTACTGGTTATCTTTTACTAGACTCCATCTTCTTGCCTGATAGCAGTGAAGGACATGGGGATTTGACAGTGCAGGATTAATGGTTGGACTCAATGATCTTTGACATACTTTTTCAGCCTAAATTATTATATGATTCTATGAATGTAGTCTTGCTTATGGAGCAAATTGGGATGGAGTTATGATAAAATATGTAAACTGCTCTGCATGCTGGAAACCCAAAATGCTACCTCTGTGCTTTTTCCTAGCAGTGAAGGGAAGCTTAGTCTTCTGTGCTATAAACGTGGCTTTGTTCCTCTTATTCAGCTGCACTCCTGACACCATGAGGTATGCTTATGGGTTTGCAAGGTGTTACTTGGGGTTGTTTTATTTTCCTCCATGCCATAGCCTGGAATGATGAGAGAGAGAGAGAGGATCAAGATCCTTAGAATAGAGTGTATGTACGTTTTTGTGAAGGATACCTCATGAGGAAGTGAAGTGTGCTCCAGCCTTTTCTCCTCAATCTGATGATATGGCTGAGCAATAGCCAAGTCACTTTTATGTCAAACTCAGTACAATCAGGACAAGTACCTGACAGTGATAGCACAGATAGTAGAGAAATGTAGGAGGATAGACTCTAATTTATCTAACATCTGGAGGTACAAAAGTGGCAGAAGTTGTAATCAGGGAGGCAGCCCAGCTGACAGAGGTGCATAGCTGCCCATCAATACAGTTGCCAATCTGATGACTATTCCCAAATATCTCCATCTTCTGGATGCTGGTAACCTGGAAGCTTACAGCCAAGCTCACAAAGGATGATGAGAGTCTGTTGAAGAGGTATAGAAATTGCCCTAAACATCAAAAAGCATTGCTGGGATTCTCATTTTTCTACAGTAATTCCATTATACTTACTCATATACTGCTTCAAATTAGAGCTTTTTTTTTTGTGGAAAGTACATATATAGTTGCTAGAACAAGCAACTTCTTCTAAAGGATATGGAATGGATTTTGAAGTATGTGCTGGTTTTGGCTGGAGTTAACTTTCTTCACAGTGGCTAGTATGAGGCTATATTTGGATTTGTGCTGAACACAGGGTTGATAATATAGAGAAGTTTTTGTTATTGCTGAGCAGAGCTTACACAGAGTCAAGGCCTTTGCTGCTTTCCGTACTGCCACGCTGGCAAGGAAGTTGGGGGTGCATGGGAGATTGGGAGGAGACACAGCTGGGACAGGTGACCCAAACTGACCAAAGGGATATTCCATACCATAGGACATCATGCTCAGTATAAAATGTGAGAGGAAGAAGGAAGAAGGGGGGACATTTGAAGTGATGGTGTTGGTCTTCCCAAGGAACCATTATGTGTGATGAGGCCCTGCTCTCGTCGAGATGGCTGAACACCTCCTGCTCATGGGAAGCAGTTTTGATTGTGTGTGCAGCTCTTGCTTTCTCTGTTAAACTGTCTTTATCTCAATCCATGAGTTTTTCTAGCTTTTACCCTTTGGATTCTCTCTCCCATCCTGCTGTTGGGGGAGTGTATGAGCAGCTCTGTGGTTCTTGGTTGCTAGCTGGGGTTATACCACAACAAAGGACCAGAGTTGACCTAGCACAAGTAGTACTTGATTTTCAAGCACCTATAATAAAATAAAAAGAGAATTTGATTTCCCTTCAATACTTGAAAAATATAAAATGGTCAGCAAACTTCTCATGTTGATCAAGCACCTTTGTAGACTGAGGTGCAAAAAGGTCTATCTGAAGGCTCTATGTAATCAGAAACTTTTTCTGGTTTATCATCTGTCTTGTGAGTTACCGGGATAAAATAATAAGAAAGAATATGAAACTGGGAGCAAGGTTGTTTGTCAAAGTGTAATATAGAACTATTTAAACTTAAAACACAGCAATTGTTTCTGCATAACATAGATGCATGTTCAACCAAATTCAACAACAAGAGGAAGACACATTTGAAAGATTTCTTTGCTTTGAATTCAATATAACATTGTCCACTTGGTCCAAGCAGGCCAATTAAGTCTATCAGCTCCTTAGCCTGCAGTGTCTAATTTCTTGACTTTCCTAAATCCCTAGGACTGTAGGAGTGTAAAGGGTGAAGGGTTGGTTATGATTAGGCCTTGAGGTCTTTTTGACCTTCTGTCCAGTGAAATGCTGCTGAAAACTCCTTGTATTTCAGGGATTTTGAGAGATAATGTTTTATACGTGTTTGTGTTATAGCTTGCTAGTTGGAAATAATGCCTCCTGCGAGGCTGTTTCTTTCTTCTTTTCCAAAGAAGAAATTATTCTTTTTCAAAGAATAAATGACTCAAGAAAGCAGGAACTGTCTTGTATTATGTCTGCACAGTATATTCTTGGCAGTCTATAAGTCATATGGATCCGTTTTATTCACTCCTTATTGAGTGGGTAAGATTAGATTGCATGAGCAAGGATCTCTGTGAAGAAACAAACTTTGCTCCTAAGCAAGTTAAAGGAGGAGCTACAGCTCTTCTATGAATGGTGATGGACCTAAACTAGGAAAGGCCAAAGACACTGGGCAGCAGAAGAAAATAAATTCTGAGTTGGAAGTATAAAGTCATAAGGACTATCTGTGCAGTACAGTGACTAGTCAGTGTTTGGCAGTGTGGGGGGCCACCCACTAGGTGTTGTTTGGGAGTATTTTATGACAATCTTAAAAGCAAGTTTGATATTTAGCTTGTAGAATTTAAAAAACCTTCTAAATGCAAACCAGGTGAACACAAGGGTCTCTACAGGGAGGTTAGAACAGCAGTAGAAAAGGAAGATGTGACTTGACCTCATTGTTTAAGCTTAACAATAGCAAGATCATTGGCTATCATTGCACAGCAAAGCATAGGAATCATACACTTAAATAGCTTCTGGTTTTGATATTAACTTCACACAGACTTAGGGAATAATTTATGTGTTCTTCAGCACACATCTCTGCAAAGTGAACAATGGTATGTTCTCACAGACAGCACCACTGACCCTTTCTTGCATGGTAAGTTATATCAGTCAGCACACGACCCCTGTATTTTGAGATTCTTAAATAGCGTTTTGATATTAACTTCACACAGACTTAGGGAATAATTTATGTGTTCTTCAGCACACATCTCTGCAAAGTGAACAATGGTATGTTCTCACAGACAGCACCACTGACCCTTTCTTGCATGGTAAGTTATATCAGTCAGCACACGACCCCTGTATTTTGAGATTAATGCCTTCTAACTAAAGAGTGCAATCTGCATTATTAAGTTATCAAAGCAGTAAGTTAAACTGCAGGTCAGGTTATCAAAGCAGTAAGTTAAACTGCAGCATTTTGATGCTTTATCTCATTGAGAAGCAATTTATCCAAGAGAATGAATCACCAACAATCCTCCCTATTACACTTTTTAAAAGTAACAAAATGATAAAACACTTGCACAAGAGCCACCAAACAACTTCTAGCATAATGCCACAGTTCATAAAGTTAAGCCAGCAAACAACTCCTAGCATAATGCCACAGTTCATAAAGTTCACAGTAAAAGACTTTCAATTGTAAATGGCATCTTTAGATTCTACAATCTACACCAAAGGGTACCTAAATATATGTGTTTATTTTGGCTTTATCTGTGTGTAACATACTATTTTTAAGTGAAAATGCATTGAAATTAAGTAAAGTTAATAGTCAGGTGAAATTCCAGCTACATTTAAAGATGATCTAAGTGAATAAACTACCTCTCCTATTTGATTTATTCACAAGCCCTTAAAATGCAGAGGCCAAAAATACTAAACAATGCAAATTCCTTAAGATGCATTCCTAGTATCAAGAAACATGTAATGAAAAGTGATATTGTATAAACCCTTTCTAATTTCAAATAAGGAACTCTGAGTTTAGGAAATGAGCCAGTATGAGGGAGAGTGGTTGTTGTTTTGGGGGAGACTTTTAGACTAGAACAATCAAGATTATAGATTTAATACAAATATTTTTAGCTATATTCATGTCTATTTACTATAAAATAGAAGTGTAGGGTATTAATATCCTAGACATGAAAAGCTCTTAGCCTATTAGCAGTCATTTTCATTTTATAAATTACTCAATACAGTAGTCACTTAAAACTCTGACAAGGTGGAAAACTTTAAAAACTTGTTTTGGAACTTGAATACTGGTTCACCAGACCAGTCTTAGGCTCATTTCAAACACAAAGAGGAGACAGGCTCCTTGATACTTGAAACACTTTTTATCTATCTATATCACCATCTTTTAAACCAATGCACAAAGTCAGCTATTGAAACAGCACGTACAAGTTTTAGTTTGCATGACAAACTATAAATTTGATAAAATATCACTTTTTATCTATCTTCATTTAATCCATTCATGACAAATATTCTTTATTTCCTCCTTTTATACTGTTCCTATTGCAGATTGCATACTTCTTGCTTTTCACTGATTGGCTGAACTCACAGTTCACAATAAATAAAGATCATACAGCATGTTCTGTAAGATGCTCCACCAAAATAAGTATGTCTCTAGCACTCTCTATACTAAAATGTAAATGAGTAAGTCACTATGCATAACTCACAACATCATGTCCAAGAGTTTGTAGTCCTGGCATCCAGCTTACCAAGAAATGGAACAGATTGGTATTGAATGAAGAAGAAAAATACAGGTATGATTTTTTTGCATAGAGCATAGTAATTATCCTTACACATGCTTAGATCCTGAACATTTAGAATTTAAAATTAAATTTTCTTTTCAAAACTAATCACAAATACTAACACCCTGAAAGAATGAGGCCAAATATATTTATTCTTTATCCAATAGAGACACAAAACTCAAATTTCCTCAGGAAAGCAAACAGGTTTCCTAAGGGATTTAAGACTGTTTCCCAGCCAAATTGTTGTGTCCAAAATTACAGAGACATTTAAGATGATTGGCAGTGCTAGCAAAGAAAACAAAAGATGCTTCAGACTCTGAATGTCAACTCTCTGTAACTTACATCTAACCAGGACTGTCCAAACTCATTTTCTGCAGAAGACAGTAGCAAAGAATCTGTTTTCCAGCTCCTACCTACAGATCTGCCTCAAAGTGCTGTCTTACAATGCTGCTTTCAAAATGATTAAAAGTGCACATATGACAATTGCAAATATGACAAGTTAACAGAATCATAAGACACAAGATGACAAATTCTCCTTCCTTCTTTCCCAATTCAACCAATTATTTTCACAAAGTAAATTCAGACCTCAGCATTTCAAACGCCATCCTAGACAGAAAAGTACCACCGAATGACTAAAGGAAACACAAATAATAAGTACAAAATAAATTCAGACCTCAGCATTTCAAACTCCATCCTAGACAGAAAAGTACCACCAAATGACTAAAGGAAACACAAATAATAAGGGGATTCTTGGCTTTATAGTACTTTAGTCTACTAGAACTATAAAGGTTTTTAACGTATTGAACTTCAATATTTTTGGTGGTCATATGAATACAGGACTTCATTCTTAGTCAGAAGGTCAAAGCTGTGCATGAAAACCATTGAACGGGATACTGTTTATAGATTCTTCTTTTGATTATTTTTTCTTTCAGGAAAGGATATTTTGGCAGTAAACTTCAATCTATATTTTAATGAAAGAGCTAAGACCTTATGTCCAGAAGGTAAGGATCATGTTCATATGAATTTAAACCAAAAAAAATTCCACAATTTGTATTATCTCCCATTTAAAATGTGGCAGCAGGTATCCATAATGTGTTTCTGAGTGGAATGATGCACGTTAATGGTATGGCTGTAGTGCTAGGCTGCTCAGATAAAAGCAGCATATGAGATGAGACTCTGATGTATGCTTAGTGTTCCAGTTCAATATATACAGTATGTGTTCTCTCGATAGAAAGAACATTTTGTGTTTTGAGAGCTCTAGCGTTTTCCTGGAAGATGCTGAATAGAACAAGTACTTGGGACATGACACAAGCAATTGTGTGGAAGACAAAAGGGCCCAAATCCAGGCTGTCAGTTCTATATCAAATTTTTCAAAAAAAAATCTTCGAGGACTTTTCAGAATGTCATGAAAATAGAGCAGTCCCAGGAAGGTGCCATTTGGTACTCCAGAGTGTTCTCCCTCTATTTGCAAAGAAATATCACAGGAACAGCCTGTTCTCATAGTGGGATGGGAACTAAACCTCTCCATAACATTTTCAGTGCCAAGCAGCCAGTCCCCCATCTGTCTGCCAGCAGGAAAGAGAAAACAAATGAAAAATGGAAAGGAGAAGCAACCAGAATTTGGGCACAGGAGAGAAACATCTGCTAAAGGGACAAAAAAAGAAGTGAAGAGAATCAGACAAAGAATCCTAAAGAAGGTAACAGAACAAAACCATGTCCCCATGTCCTAGAAAAAAAAAAAAAAAAAAAAAAAAAAAAAAAAAAAAAGAGAGAAAGAGAGGAGGGAAAAAAAGGTGGTGGGTATAAAAACAAAGGAAATCTTCAGAAAGAAAGGAAGGAAACATAATGCCAGGTGTACTGTAGGTATTTACCTGTATAAATAACAAGAGATTTGATGAACAGAATGGCTGAATAACAGTGTTTTGATTGCTGTAATGTATGGAGCTATTAATTTGTTTCGACCTTAGATTTTTCAGCCTTGAAATCTATGCCACAAAAAAAAAACCCCACCAAATTAAAGATCATTGTATGAAAGCTATTTTCCACATTTGAACAGGCATTGTGGGGAAAAAAAGAATTAGCCACTTAAGTGCAAACTTCCTGAGTTTTCTGATTACTCCAATACAAACAGATGAGCAGTCCTGAAAGAGAATAATATGTAATTGTACAAAATCCTTAATCTTATTCTAGATACACACAGGTAGCTGCCACAGATGAGATGACCCAGCAAGGTGATTTAATGATAACATTGATATGATGCATTGTCAGTCCTGAACACTTCAGAATTAGAAATTGAGCTTTTAGAATTGGGAAATTGCCTTTGAAACAGTCAGACATGTAAAAAAGTAAAAGTAAGGAAGAAAACAGATGTTATTAAAAATGTAAATAACGCCTGATTTTTTTCTCCTTTTTATTTTTTTTTTGAGAGAGCTGCACTTTGGGCATCTAAATGCCATTCTTTCAAGTATTTTTTCTAATTTTTAACTTTTCTTAAATGTAACAAGTATAAGGATTTGCTTCTATATACAAAGTCAGTAAATGGCACTTCCATGGAAATCCTATGTGCAGTAAAGAGCAAAAGGGCTATATTACATAAAATGAAGAGCAAGGAAGCTATTGGAGCTGTTGTGTGTCCAAAACCTTGTGTTGTCTTCCCTCAGAACATTTTAAGTGTGACTGACACAGCAAGGATGACCTTTCACAAGCAGTTTGGTGTTGCACGTTACAGAAACATGTGCTTCACTGTTTCTTGTCTAGAGATTTAGAGGAAAAATAGGGAGTTGTAGCTTCCCAGTTATTACCCTCAACAGTCATGATACTCTCATGTGTCATCCAAAAGACAAGCCAACTCCCACGTGGGTTAGGTGTCTAAAGATTTAAACCATTGCTCAGCAATGAGAAAAATTACCAGAACAGCTCTCTGGACACACATGATTCAAGTGTAAATTCATGTTTGAAATTAATTTCTTCCATGTCACTGACCTGTCTTCTGTTGTTCTTTAGTGACAGGGTACATGCAGTTGATCAAGTATGTCAATCAGGAAGACAGGGTTTTGGAACTAATAGCTTTGCTGGCAGTTAAAGCATGTCTTTTTTTTTTGACTTTCCACCTTAGTTTGACTAAAACCTAAACAAGATGGCACAATAATTCATGGTTACTTCATGCCTGCTGTCATGAAAATGATTAACCTAACACTTTTCCCAGGCATTGCAAAGGAAAAAGCATCACTCAGCTGTTGTAACTTTCCATTACTGATACACAAACAGGGTAACAGTCATGAAATTAGATTATCATGCAGTATATTCCTACCTATACTCTTTATTCTAGGTAACTAATTTGCTGACTTTGTAAGTCTCATTCCTGGGAAATGCTTTTCTTAGCTACTACAGCATTTTTGTTTGTTTGCTTATTTATTGCCAAAATTCTAAACTCTTAATAAAAGTCTAAGATACAATGGCAGCTCCTACTACTTCTTAGCAATTTATCACAGCTGCTCATTTAAATATTAAAAGTGCTCCCAATTTGTGGTCAGTCTTGAACAAGAATAAATGTATCAAGTGTTTAGAAAAGGAGAAGCAAAAAAATTAGATAGATACTTCCTTCTACACCTTGATCTTTTGTGTTCTGTTCTCTCATGCAAATTTTTATACCACTCAGTGATGCTTTCCTGGTGGTATATCAGAGATAATTCACAGAAGAAAATATACTGGACTCAAAATACAGCAAGAGCATTTCAAAAAATATTTCTCTATATGTATAGCCTTTGATGTTTATTACTCTCACTGTAGATTTAAAATTCAAATCAAAGTATCAGAAACCCCTTGAGACAAATGCATAATTCATATTTTCTATTTATTATACTCATTGTATGTATTATATTAATTTTTACTGATTTCCGTTCATGAAATATTTGCAAAACCAATAAAATTTGCAATATTATTATATATTCTAACTGTATATCTCAGTAATTTCTTCAGAGCTGACCTCTAAATGGATGACATTAATGTCATTATTTAGTCACCTTACCTTGAGCTATACTGGTTATTTTACAAATTAGTGGATTATGTAGGATTGTGGAACTTTTTGGAACACACATCAGAATATCTGTCTAGTATTTTTAAGGATGTCTTTCCTACTCTAAGTAAAGCTGACATTTTTTTCTTACTGTACAAAAGCATAACATATCAACAGAGGATGGATACTTACCATTCACTTCTCATGAAGTGTTTTATGAACAGCCATATGCCTTTAGCAACTTTACTGTATTTTGGTTTTCTCCCATTTACCTCATGCTTAATGATCTAGGTTTAGTGCTTTAGAACAACATAATAAGCTGCTGTCTCAGACAGCTGCTATTGAGTACTTGTGCTTTGGCATCATGACTGATTTAGCTACTGGGCATGACATTCAACCATGCATCATATCTATACTTAAAGCATATGCAAATATTGAGTATGCCTAATCTTGCCTTAAGCACGGAAAATGTTCACTCATTTAATACAGAACAAAAATAATTGTTAGTATGTCAAACAATGATCTAGCCTTTCAGCCTCCTTCCCATGCCATACCTTCTCAGAATTTGTCATTCTCCTATCCAATTTTTACTGCCCTCTCACATTTTTCATATTTGGCTTTTAAGCAGGTGTTTGATTTAAATGTTGTTTTTACTGCCCTCTCCCATTTTTCATATTTGGATTTTAAGCAGGTGTTTGATTTAAATGTTTGCAATATAGGAAGCTATTGTCATTATATATTTGTCTGTATGTATTATTCACCTGTGATTGTCACTGTTTGGTATGGCACTTGCCACTAACAGGTTTCTACAGTTGCTGACAAAAATATTTAGCAATAAAGTACTGTCAGCATGACTTAATCTCATACTCTGAGCTGCAATTCTGATAAATTGCACTGGGTGTAGAGGGTGCTATAGGAAAATCAAATTGCAGATGACTTGAAAGGGAGCAAAAAAGTGGATTAAAAAGGGAAGTCAAATTTCAGACAGTGTTCTGAAAGTCTTCTCTGGGAAAAAAAATAAATCCATGTATAAACCTGGAAATAAGAAGAAACCTTCAAATTTTACTCACAGGACATCAGCAAAATCTATTCTGTGGTTCAAAGCCAGCATTTCAGAGCCTAGCTTACCTGCATAAGATTTATTGATCTTTGAAGTATACACTATAATAATAAAATCTGACTAACTATGAAGTAAGCTTTAATTAATCAGAGGAATAGTAGACTTAATACAAAGGCACCATTGAATTAGAATTGGGGCATCATCCAAAACCTTCCTGTTTTTCCATTGGAAAACACATGAGAATCAATTTTCAGACAAAATCTGGAATCTTAATTTCTGAAATATATATAGTATATAATATATATTATATATTATATATTGATATATATATCATAAATGCCATTCAAATATATGTAATGTGATTACAGACAAGCTCATGAAGGCAAATGAACTTCATCTTTTGTTTACTACAGAACCATAGAAAGAACCAACTAGACTTCATTATTAGCATAATAATAGAATAAGAATAATGACATTATTACACTGGCATTATTACACTCTCATCATTATTAAGATTTTTAACTCCTGAAATATGCTAAATGCTCTACAGGAAAAAAACAGGGCTACATTTAGACTGTCAGCTCTAAGACAAGATTCAGGCCCAGACTAAATCAAGGTGCCACCATTTAAGCTGCATGTTTAAGCTCATATTACACTCAAGGGGAGCCTAGTCAATAGTCAGTAGAGGACAAATAGTGATTCAGTTGTCTCTAAGCACAGTCACATTTAGAGTGATTCAGTTGCCCAAACACAGACACCAAGTACCATTTGAGATGCTGCAGGAAACTTGCTGACATCCCAGCAGTGACCTCACAGTCTTGCAGCCACATCCACTAGCCTAAGCAATTGTCTCAAGTAAATTGGGCCATCTAGAAGGACACAAGCAACTGTGTTTAGGCACCCTCACTATCTGGGAGGGCAATTTGCTCTTAGGGCTCAACTGACTGTGTTCAGTTGCCTAAACAGAGGTTTCTAGTGATATTTGAGATGCTCAGTAATCTGCTTCCTCAAATACAGTGCTCTTACCAGCAGAGCATGGTCACCCTGTGCTGTATCTGCCAGCCTGGTGAAGTCATCTCAGATACATGCAGTACATTTCAGATTGCCATCTCCTAACATAGGCACTTAATTCCCACCTTCTACTGCCTGTCCTGGGGGTGGGACTCCCTAATCCCTAGCTGTGGATAGGCATCTCAGAGAGCTCCCTAAGTGCAGAGTACTGGAGTCAGATGTTCCAGGGTATCCATCCTTCATGGCCTGCAGAAGACCCTTTCCACCTGGACCAGCTTAGAGGAAAACTGACTCCATCCTGGTGCTGAAGACAAATATTTCAGCTGCTGAAGGGACATACTAAAGTGCTTTAGTGTCCAACCCTCCTGCTCAAGGTCCACCTTAATACCAGATTACCTTAATATTGCGATGGACAGGTCTGAGGCTTTACACCATGAACATGAGTAAATGAAACTGGACAAGTAGATATTTTCAGGGATCATTAGAAACCTGAGGGATACTAATCCCTGAAGACAAAGGAAAGACTAGGAAGAATAAGGGTGCAGTTAGAAGACAAGACTACACTCCTTTCTTGAGCCTGAGGATGGAGAATAAGAAATTGGGGTCAAGAAAAAGGGGAGACAAGTGTCAGTTTTATGATGATGGAAAATCAGATCACTGCTTACACTTTAGGAGGAAAAAGACAGGGAGATTAAGGCTGAAGGAGAATCTTCGAGGTGGATGAGTTCTCAGCAGCAGTGGAGCCAGGGATCATAAGTGATGCTGAGTGTTTCTGCAGGGTAAGCACTGGGGGTAGGGATGAGGTCAGAGTTCACCCCCTGGATTTAAAGGAATGCATGTTTTTGTCAATAAAAAGAAAAAAAGAGAGGAGAAAGAGAAAGAATTCTGAAAAAGAAATACTTGCTTTACTCCTGCAAATAAGTACAAAACCCTCAAATGTTCACTTTGTAATTCTACTCACCCTCTGTAACCATTCTAAATCCCCTCTGAGACTCACTATTTTTAATATTTTAAATACCTCTGCAAGGATTAAATAAGGATTTAGTGCTTTTATCCTCCTATGGATAACAACGTGAGGCTCTCTCACCTGTTCATTGCCACATTCACTTCCTTTCGTCTCTGTGTATGTGACAGCGATGCTTTCTATTCCTCTGCTCTGAAAATTAGCCTCCCCAAATACTGACATGCTTTACAGCTGTTGTTCCTCAGTTTGCACAAAAATGCAGTATTATTCCGTAATGCTGCATAATTTGCCAACTCTTACACCTCCACAGTCCTGAAGTCTTTTCTTCTGCATCAGAAGGTATGTGCATACCTCAGGTCATATCTAGCCTCCTTATGAAAGCCAAATGCAAACTGCCTATTTGGTTTGTAATGCCTCAGCAATATGAAATTTCTGTTACCTGAGATAGTTGCAAACAATCCTCTCAATCATAGACCAAGACTAAAGTGCCTTGGATGCTGGGTCTGCCAAGAAGCATCATCCCCCCCATCCCTTCTACATAAATCCACTGATAAATTTTGGAATTTGCCCTTGGGGAATGTGCCCAGTGAATACTATGTGTTCAGATATCAGAGCAGCACAGTCATGTAAGCATGGTGACATCTGTCATCATGGTGTCACCATAGTTGTCAGTGCTCAACTCCAAGCAGAAGTCCATAGAGCACAGCACCATGACTGAAGGCAATGCCCTCCATCCTCAGCACCCACAGCCAAGGGTGGTGGCTGCTGCCCTGTGCATGGTGCTCTGGCAGGAGGACTGAGCAGTGTTAGAAGAGAGCAGCTGCTCCTAGTCTTTGGTTGAGGACTTGGTCTGTGCATGAATCCCCACTCATTTGGTATTTAGAGGTGTGGACCCCATTCCTGGACACATCAAAGCTGCCTGCACCTTATGCTGTCCAAATCTCATGTGTGTAATCTTCAGAAGCAGTAAAATGTTACTAGGAGTCCTTGATTTGGTCTGACCATATCTTAGCAATGGATTTGGGGAAAGGTGCAGGTTCAATCATCTGCACAGGGAGCACATCTCCCAGGCCACATCCACAGCCAGGAGACACATGCAGAGGGTAGAGGCACGGTCTAAGAGGAGAGGACACCACTTGGATGCCACAGTGTAATGTTGGGACTCCACCTCCAGCCCAAGATCTTCCACTCAGCTCTAGTGCTCTTTGCAGTCTTATCACAGGAGAAACCCAGGCAGGATCTCCCAGTGTCTGAATTTCCTCTCTTCTTGTCACAAGGGAGATCTTACACATTGTCTTATTGACTTAGGTTGCTACATCTCTCAGGATGATTCTTGCACCACCTCAAGCCTACTTCTGCTCATCCTGTAGGGTCCCTGGCTCCAGCATTGTCCCTGGCTCATGGATGGGACATGCTGCTGCCACCCCCAGCTCTACTTGCCTGTTAAGGGGCTGTGGGTCGGTGCCCAGAGGTGAGGGCATGGCCAGGGTCCATCATGCCTCGACCCCTCACAGAGCAGCACTCTCACCTCCCAAACACTGGATGTGGCAGTGATACCCAAAAGCCCATCATCCTCAGAAGTTAATGTAGCTGAACACTTCACACACAGCAGCTGTGAGACTGCACGTTTTACCCCTCTTCTTTCTGCAAAACCAGATGAAAATACTGTTTATTCCCCTCCATTTGTCAGAGCATGTTGGACTGTGGCCACCTCTGTCATCTCCCTGCAAGTAACCAGCTGCTTGGTCTAGTCTCTTGCTTGGTTTTGGGGCACTGCAGCACACAGAGAGGCAATGCCCTCCCCAGAAAAGTCATGCTGGAAGTAGGGATGCAAAGGACCACTCATCTCATGTGATAATCATGTCCCACTATGCCATCTCTGGGCTGAGGTGCCTCCTTGCAACTGGCAGCAGCTCTGAGCACTGCCTGTCCCACACATAGGACACATTGTGCATGTGACAAGGGATAAAAAGAGTCTCACACAGTTCAACCAACTTCGTTTTTCAGTCTTCAGGAAGAAGCATCAGAATTCAATCTCCAGATACACCACTCCACTGTGGTGAGAGATGTATGCTTCAAGAATGTATTTTCTTTCTTGTTCGGATGCAGAAGAAAACTCACATGAACAACTATTCTCATGGGATTTTGCCCAGGATTGGTAGAAATCTCGAGCAAACAATCCTTTTTGTAATATCTCTGACTTTCCTGTTCAAAAATCTCAGGAGGATGTTTTCCAGGACAGTTGAATTTAAAGCTGAGTGCTACCTAGGTTAGTTCTCAAATCCAAGTAAGTCCATGTAATTTTATTTTTTTCCACCTCTTTATTAATAATGACTTGGGCTACTGAAAGAGAGCAATGTTCCCTGCTCTAGCATCACTGCTTGTTGCTGTGCTATCAGGAGCTTTATGTACAGATGAGCTCAAACTAGCCACAGGGTAAGCATAGCATAGGGCTGCTTCCCTGGTGGCACACAGTGGGATAGGGGCAGCTCAGAAGTTGGCTTCCTTTATTCAGTCCTGATTTTTCACAGCTCTACAGCCTCACTGTGATTATACACAATTGATAAAAATCAGCACGCTGGCCCAGCATTGCTCTGCAGCAGCAGGAGAGTACAGGGAGCCTGCACTCTGTGGCTGCTTTGCCTGGGCTCTGCCTGACAGTCACACACCTCTGGCCTTGGCTTTCAGTCTGGGTCTCACTGCAGCTCCACTATGGCATTCTTCAAAAGCAAAACCAACAAAAGCATAACAACTGCGTATTTTAGAGTTCTAAGTTATCCCATCACTATATTCACCCCCACTATGTGGCAGGACTAAGATGCTGGGATTTGCTTATATTCCCACAGAGTTTGCAGTGTGGGAGTATTGAATTGTCTCCCCCACCCACCTGTGGCACGGAGGCTGCTGGGGCACCATCACACACACAAAGTTATATAGACAGGTTCTGTAGCTGATAGTACATATTGGGAATGTTATTTTGGGGAGAAAATAAGCAGAAAAAAGGAGAGAGAGAAAAAAAGTGAAAAAGGAAAGGAAGAGTGCATAAGGCCCTTTATAGTCCAGTAACAAGTGTCTTGGAGACTGTGATGGGTAAAATATCTTGAAAAACAAATAATTGGAAAGGGAAGATCAGGGTGTAGAAGACAGCAAGGAAGGGAGAGGGACAAGCTGCAGGAGAAAAGGAAAATTATCTGATCTGAAGATGCAGTCTGTGCCTGAGAAACCCAGCCTGTCCTGGCTCAGTGCCTGTGAAAGTCCTAGCAATATGGACTAATACATTTACAGGCAAGAGACAGCGATGAGAGAGAAAGAAGAAAACAGTGGATTTTATAAATTTTGTCTTCCAAACCTACTCTAAGGAGAGCTTGATGAGACAGTGAGCAAACCCCCGGGAAGTAACACTTCCCTGCATCTCCCACTGCTAAAACAGCATCTGAATTTGTCTCCTGTAGTCTCAGTGAGCTGTGCTGCATAATAACCAGACACAAATGCAGCCTGTTCCAACCATGACTATGAGGAGGAATTTGTGGTTTAGCACTCCAAAATCTGACTCCTTTGGGCAGACTTTCTGCTCACCACAGTGCAAAATTCCTCATATGCTCCTTCTGAAGAGTATGTGGACTGCAGGTCAGGACCTGCTTCTCAGAAGGGACATGTACAGCAGGTACAATGAATGCCAAGGGCTCCCATTATTATTAGGATCCTCTGTATAAAGTGTGGTTACATTAAGGAAGAATAATGGCATCACACTTACAGACACTCCCAAACTAGTTTTAACAAAACTAATGACTCTCAGATGGGCAGAAGAGCAGTATCAGATCTCTGTTGCTCATTGAGGCAGACTGGCAGGGCATCCCCAACCCCCCTTTGGTGCTCACCAGAGCTCAAAGGTTACAAAGAAGTTTTAAAGATATGCCTGCAGCCTCACCTGCAATCAGCACTTTTATCTCAAAGGCATATCTTGTGTCTGTGCCATTTCCTAGAGCTGCCAGGTAATCACAGCTGTTTGTGTTTTCCCAACAGATTTCATGGCTACAAGGCTTCAAAATTAAACAGCAAGGCAATGAGACATTTCTCTGGAGAAGTCATGTCTTGACTAAATAGTTTAAGAGTTTTACTCACAGTAGAAGCGAAATGGGTTGTGTACCTGACCAGTCCACAGCCCACTCCAGGTCAACAGAAATGCAAAACCACTACCCACTGCAAAAAGGAAAGGAGACAGAAATCTCATAGAGGGTATGAGAGGTAAAAGCTTAGACCCACCAAATTTTAGGGCCCCAAAGATGCTGCAAAATCCCACAGATCCCTACAGTGAAACCTGGAAAAAGGATTTCTCCAGTTCTTCTGTTAGAGCAGACAGAAAATGCAGAATAGCTTCAGTTAGACTGTAGTCCCCTTCAGCATGTCATATGATAGATCAGGCTCTGCTGTCAGCTGTGCCTGGAAGGCACAAAATGAGAAGTATGAGATGAGGTCAACTGGCAGTAACTGTTTCTGCAATCTTAAATCTCTAAGAAGTTCTAGCTCCTTCCTTGGCCTCCTCCTCTCACCCAGAGAGCTTGACATGGGGAAATAAGAACACCTTTCTTGCCTGTTCAAGCCAAAACATTTTGGCTGGAACTATCAACCAGATGAGCCGTCAACAGTATTTGAAGATCTTCTCCCTATGGTGCTACACTTTGGACATGATGGCGTCTGGTTTTCAGCCTTGAGGTCTTTAGAAGACAATTTCCTGCATGAAGGCAAATGGCAAGAGTGACAGCCTGGGAAAAGGAACATAGGGAGCTCATTCATCACCGTGGAAATGCCTGAAGGGTAGAGGAATGCATCAGAACTACTCTCACCAAGCCTGCCTTCATATTGACCAGGAGAAAGAGACAGGTTTAGGGTAGAGTGGCATTTGGATCTTTCTAGAGCTGTCTTACGTGTCAGGCCATTCAAGTGCCTCTGTGGTCGGATCATTCGTACCTGGCATCTGTAAAGCTTTAAGCAGCAGTTTGATTTCCTGTTTTCTCCTATGGCTGTAAATCAAGGGTTTCTCTGTCTCCTGGGAGGCCCTTGGCATGGCCAGAGAGATTAATCAGACCCTGTAGCAAGGATCTTGCTAAATTCAGAATAAGGTGTAAGGAAATACAAAGCCAGAGCTGTGCTCATATCTATCTAGGCAAGATTTGTCTTGACAGGGGAAAAACAGGTTTAAAATATAGTAGAAACAGACCAAGTGAAAAACATTTAGGAAATAAACCAGTGTATTACCTGCACTTGATGTATTTTAAAAGTCTGAGAGTAATGAACTGGCACCTGGCTCAAATGGAAACAAAAGAGGAAAAAGTCTCCTATAGGGGGAGTGGGGAAGGAATAATCCTGATGCACATGTTCTCTGAATGTAAACCTACTTCACACTTGTGTAACTTAACACAACCTCCATGTAAATATCATTACTCTGAAAGGGTTTTATTTATGTTCATATAAAGGGAAAACTTCTGTTGCCCAGAAAAGATAAAAAAAAATTAAAGCAGATCTGACACAGCCTGATGGAAATAGCAATAATAGAGAACACAAGGCAGTCTTGATGATAATTTTACTCTTACATTGCAAGCCATTGTCCCCACCTTCCCTGGGAGGCACACATTGTGTACACAGAATGGCTGTACACGGCCATAGGTTTCAGGGTAGGATCCTGGAAGCTGGGAGGAAGCAATGGATAACCCCCACTTGTGCACAAAACCTTCAGCTCACTGCCAAGCAATTTTATCAGCAAAAAGAATATGAACAGCTCGTCCTTACAGTGCCTCTGTAACTCAAGAGCAGTGCTGAGGATTAGGGAAAAAAAAGGAGTAATCCACTAGATAAATGTTTACTGCCTTTTCTCTCCTGTAACCTCTGTGGCCCCAGGCAGTGGGGAGCCCATTCCAATAGGCAATGTAAATGGTGCTTCCCTCTCTCTCGCTGACAGCTCAGTGAGGTTCAGCACTATCTGCTCATGCAGGTAGCAGCCTGTTTGATATAACTGCTCCCCACTGCACAAAGTGGCCAGGTGCTGTGACAGCTCGTTGGAGCTCTCCAAGTCACTCCTGCAGGGTTTTTCTACCATTATCCTCCCACAGCCCTCGGGGATATGATTAATTCATGGAGCGTCACTGAAGGCATCTTTCTATGGCATATGGAGTTAAAGTGTCCTCTTCACAGAGCTGCCTGGGGACAACTGTGGAATTTGTACAGACAATCCCACTAGGTAGTCAATCTTGTAAAAGCACTGATATTACAAAGTAAATACAAGTGATCTATTTGTTTAAGGTTATTACTGTGACCGACAGGGTATTAAAACAATCTTTCTACTGACAAAAGATATCAGGCCTGCACTCCCATTTGATGTTCCTAGGCATGTTTTTCTTCTTTCTTTCTCAGCCACTGAGCTTTGGGGTGTTCATCAAACTTGACTGATATGGAGATCGGAGTGCACTGCACAACCAGCCCATTGAAATTCACTTCAGATATGGGCTTAAATTATAAAAAGAAACCTTAGCTAGTAATAACACTTTGATGTGCAGATGCATAAAAGTTTTAACATCTACTTTCTTCTGAAACAAATCAGCTTGAAGTCATGCTATTTGATTCATATTTTATCTTTTAATACATCCAAAGCACTAATATTAAACATTGCCCTCTGTGGTCAGGAATTTGCAGTGGGTGCTCTGTGAAGGCTTCTACTTCATCCCTTTATCAAGGCTGTATATGGACTCTTTCCTGTGACACAAATATACTGCCCAACATGCAGAGCGAAAGGTTCAGTCCCTTTATATATTTAGCCCCTTTTCAAAAATATACCATTTCTCTTGGAACTGGAAATTTCAGCTAGGAAAGGACATCACCCTCCTAGCTGTATTTTATATTCTGGTAGCAGACAAACCTAAGGAAGAAGTCAGTCCTGAACACAGAGCACCTGGACAGGCTCCCCTCTAACTGCTCTTTGGAGACCATACCTCACTCTCCTGTCCAGTTTCTATTCTGCAGCCCATGGTCCTATGCAACTCCCTAGTTTACTTATTTATCTATTTTTCTTTTATGTATGTTTATCTTCCTAAGTCAAATAATGCTCTAATATCTCTGATCTGCTGCATCAAACCCAAATCCTCACCCACTCCAGGAAGGGGCACAACCATTCATTGCCCCATACTCATGCCAGCCTCATTTTCTTCCTAGAGATCTGCCAGGATATCACCCTTGCTCACACAATCCCCAAGCATAGCACGAACTGTAAACTTATCAGACCAATAATTAATTATCACCTGACTGTAATCCACATGTCCATAATAGCAGAATTAACACATACCATTTTCCCAGGCTGACATTTGAATCCTGTGAGCTATGAAAGATGCTCAGTGAATTTCTGTAGCCATACAAAGAGAGAAATAAAGCCCATTTTGCTTTCATGTTATAACCCTTTCATTTACTTTTTTCGAGAGTTTTCCAAAGTCCTCTCCTGTTTGCTTCTGTCACACGGGTCTTTTGGCTGGCTGTGTTCAAGCTTTTCTCCTGGGCTTAGTCCATTCCCCATATCTTTTCCACTAGTCCCAGAGGGAGAGGCACTGACTGCTCCTCTCTGCCCAGCCTTACACCTGATGGTTCCCTGTCTCTTGCCATTGCATATGCCAAGTTCCTCTGAGCTACACTGTTGCTCTCTGCCTCTACTCCCTCACCCAAGATACAGAATTGTATACTACTGGCTTTACCTTTGCACCTATCTTTTCTGAGAAGATCAAGGCTCTAATTTTTTCCCAAAGTCATCATCTTATTTTCTTGAGAATGAGAGTAAGGTGAACCTTTGTGGCTTTCTAAAAACAAATTGCAATTATAGCATTAATGTGTCATTTGAATAACCAGGTGAAAAACTTGGAAGTTAGAAGTCAACTCAAATTTAATAATCAAGTGAGACTGGGACGTCTCTGACTTAATTTGCTCTCTTGGTGCTGCACCTTTTAATGGAGGAAGAGTTTCCTCTTCAAAGAAAAATCAGCTCCTGCCTCTGCCAAAATTCAGCCTGGTGCAGAGCTGGGTCACTGTGTCCTTCTCAGCTCCAGAGGGACAGTGTCTTACACAGTGCCCTTGTTGAGGACCCAGGGACATGGCATGTGGGAAAGCCCAGGAAGGATTCAGGCTTCCTGTGTCTCCAGTGTATCCCAGGGCACAGCCCATTGAAAAGCAGCAAGTGGGACAGAGGGATCTCAAATGCATCTTGGTCCCAACATGGCAGGGGTTCACCCTCTGCACTATCATCCCTCATTTACACCTGAATTTACAAAAACGAGGTTGTCCAGGTAGATGGTCAGTGGCAGGGACCTAACTCACCAGCCACTCATTCCAAGCTGCAGCTGTGGCTCAGGTTAATTTTCCTGCCAAGTCTTAACTGTAATTTAAATTTCCTACACTATTTAAGCTGAGCAATCTGTACTTCAGATCTCTTGAGCATTAATAAAACAGTTATGAGAAATTTCAGGATAAAAGGTTAAGCCCATAAAAATATGCAACTAATTTATAAAAATAACTCCATTGGGTTTTTTCACAGACTAAGAAGACAAAAGTGCTAATTTCTGCATGTGTAATAACCTTGGGACTGCCAGTGGCAGAAGTCACTGAAGTGGCCACTCTTTGTAAATTAGCTGCCTTAAACTTTTCAACTACCCCACAGACTTTGCAGCACAGTGTCAGTGTGGCATTTTCTACTTCACAGCCAGGGAAGCAGCTTGGGAGACCAAGAGACGTTCCTGGCCACCTCTTGGAGCTCACCCACTCCTACAAGGCTCAGCACATGACCTTCCCCCACAGCATGACCACAGAGTCCAAATCTCCCAGCAGGATAGTCTTGCTTAGCAGGATGAGTTATATACACCACCTGGAGATGCTCTTTGCAGAGTCACAATCTCCCTGTTTCACCTGACCATGGCAGTGTCACCTGCGGGAGATTTTTCAGGGCACATCAGACATCTGAAGCCTCTTCAATGTCTTCTGTCAGCTGGGATGGCTCAGTTTATATTCCCTGTGATTGGGGCAACCACTGGGGCTAGCTCAGATAGAGCCACTTGGCATTGCTGACAGCCCCAGCAAGGTAGAAGGAAGCTGTTCTTGTCTCTCTCCTCTCTCAGTGGAGAGAAGCAAGGCTGCCACTGTTATTAGGTGAATCCAATTAAACACAGTTAACATACTTATTTTAGAGTAACTTTGTTGTTAGCAGCTCCCATTTGGGCTGAGGCTGTGAAAAAGCTGATGTGTTAGTTGCCAGGCAGATGCACAAAACCAGTGGGGTCTGGAGACAACTTTGAAGTTCTATTAAAAACCCAGATCTTTTGATATTGCTATAAAATACTATGAAAAATAGTTATGTAGTTCCTCAAGAGCTCAGAAATAATTTTAAAATAAATCAGCTTAAAATAAACCCAATAATTCCTTGTTATACGTGATACCATATTCATCCTCATATAAGCAGCTTTTCTCCCTAAGCATTAGCTTGTATTTGCCTATCAATTTTAGAAAACCTGGTTTCTTTCCATCAGGCAGCCTTTAAAGCCTTTTCTTCTGCAGCATTTGCTGGACAGTCAGATAAATGCAAGGCAAGCATCCTTCTAGCTTGTTACTGATGATTACCCAGCCCTAGCTTGGCTTTCTCTCCTGCTTGTTCTGCAAGCCTGGCCTTTTCTGGGAACAGCCATCATTTCATCCAGCAGCACAGCACAGGGAAATTGTTCAAAAATGTTTGCTTTTGGGGAACAAAAGTATTCTGTGCTGGCATTGCTCATAGTATGTGCTGCTACTCCAGCAGCAGCCCCAGAGTTGGCTTCAAGTGTGCAGTCCAGACTCTCTACTTAAAAGTATACAAATTTTCATCAAAATCTATGAGCAGTGACAACCACTGCAAAAAAACTCAGCATCAGGGGCTTTTTGTCTGTTTGGTGTCTTGGTCACACACTACAACCTCTCTAAGCTCCAAACTATTTATTTAGTTTTACTGTGGTATAACTAACATCTATGGCCTGTCTAGCATCTTATCCAGCCTTACTTGTCAAAAACTACTTTTTAACAGACATCCCCTCTCAAACTAATAGCTTGCTGGAAGGCAAAAGTGCTCTCTCCTTCCCAGCCTGCCCAGGGAGAAGGGAGCAGGTGCCCATCACCTGCAGCCCCACAGCCACTGCAAGTGAGGAGTTGTCAGACAGGAACCAACTGTGGCTGATGCCAGTGGGAGATTGAGCAGATCCCATGAAAACAACACCTCATTCAAACAACCACAATTTCATATAAGATAGTCACCATAGGCTGGCAATCCTCTTAGATGTTATTTTTTTTCCTTCCTATTTGTGTTAAAAATGAGAGCAGAAGCAGTAGAGTGCTTCAAGCATACACTGTGCAAATAGAAGTAGCAATAATAGTACTTAGCCTTTATGTATCACCTTTTCATCTGCAGATTTCAAAGCACTTCCACAGAAGGCTGTTGCTGTCATTCTCCATGTTCTCCTGAAAGGAGAAGGGACACTACCAAGCTCACCAGCATGTCCCACCAGTTCTCACACTGTCTTCCCCACCACTTGTCCGGGTGTGCTTGACCTGTACGGGGTTTCTTCTCACCACCTCCCTTCCCTAGGTGCCTACCAGCATGGGAACCAGCACTAAGTGGATTGGAGTGACCTCTACATGGGAGCTGCTGCCAGAGATCCTGTGCTGGGTGGTGCTGGGAAAGGGCTCTCTCCAGGCAAGGGAACCATCTCAGCCTCCCAAGCTGGGCAGCCTGAAGAGCTGTTTCTCTACCTCCTGCTGGTAAGAAAGGACACAGTCAATTAGTGCAGAGTTTGTGAGCTTTTTTTAAAAAACAAATGTACAGTAAGCACACATAAAAGAAAGACATAGGGAAAGGAGAGTATCCTGGTTGCTTTTTTCTATGTGACAGGAGCAAGGGATGCTCTCAGAGCCCTCGTGCATTCATCCTTTCAGCAGCCACGTACACTTGTGGGGTGTTGAAACGCTGCCAGGAGAGGGACAGTCATGTAGTAATGAGTTCTGTACCTACCTGCAAGTCTTTCACAAGGACAGATTCCTTAAAGGTGTTTCAAGACAGCAAAAAGCTGGAGAGCTGATGCTAAAAACATTTTAGTGCAAACTGTGTTACTGAATGAGCAAAGAGCAGCAGGGAGCCCCTGGCAGCTGCAGGAGGATCTGGGCATGTTCTTTACAGGGGAAAATGCATCTTCTGCTTTTTGTCCTGATGTGCTGTGAACGCTGAAAATCAGCAGCATTTCCATGGAGATGGAGGCATTACATATTGTTGAGGCAAGGATGTGAATTTAAAACAGAAATATGATTGATCTCCAAATGCTGCTCAGGGGGCAAGGCACTGTTATGCTAAAGAGTGTGTTTTCCAGCCCTCTGCCATGGCCATGGAGGGCTGCCTCTGTTAACTCCTTCAGTTCCAAACCCAACAGGCACCACGACAGTGAACAACCTGCCTTAGCTTAAAATCTATTCAGAGATAGCAAGGTACTTTTCCTAATAGCTCAGCTGCAGTTTTTCCATGATGCATCATTTCCATGCCAATGTGGCAGAAAGTGCTCTCCCTGCAAAGTGCTAGGAACCTTCAACACCCCCAGGGAGTGAGAGTGGAGGCTCAGCATCCTGAAGGATAAAACCATCAGATTTTGAGTTTGCAGAAGAATTTAACATGAGGAGTT
>NW_008684181.1:0-42030 GCF_000695815.1 Acanthisitta chloris
CCCCCACACTGCAACTCAGGACATCAAGCTCAGTTTTGAGCCCCTCACTAGAACAAGGACTTGAGGTGCTGGAGTGTGTCCAGAGAAGGGCAACCAAGCTGGTGAAGGGTCTGGAGCACAAGTCTTATGAGGAGCCACTGAGGGAGCTGGTGTTCTTTAGTCTGGAGGAAAGGAGGCTTAGGTGAACCTCTTTGCTCTCTATGACTGAAAGAAGGTTGTAGTAAGGTGGCGGCTGGTGTCTTCCTCCAAACAATAGAACTAGAGGAAATTACCTCAAACTGTGCCAGGGGAGGTTTAGATTGGATATTAGGAAACGTTTCTTCTCTGCAAGGGCTGTCAAGTACTGGAACAGGCTGCCTGAGGATGTGCTTGAGACACTGTCCCTGTAGGTATTTAAAAGATGTGAGGATGTGGTGCTGACAGACATGGTTTAGTAGTGTACTTGGCTGTGCTAGGTTAATAGTTGAACTCAGTACTCTGTAAGGTCTTTTCCTGCCTAAATGAAACTATGATTCTACAAAATGGTGATCCCAGCTTAATTGGTGCTTGAAAAGGGCATACATTCAGTCTCTCCTATGCCCAGTCATTGTATTGGAATTTTTGTGGGGAAAGAGAAATTCTTGGAAGGAAGCAGCTGTAAAGAACAATTTCACTTCATGGTCCTGAACAACTGAAAAAAATTAATAGAGGAAAGCTTTCCCCAAATGTAAATCTTACTTGCACCAGCAAACTGAAAAAAAAAAAAAAAAAGCCTCAACCAATCATTTCCAGAGCACAAGCAAATGTATCTGCAGACTAATCACTTAAAAGTAGACTCTTCTGTGTAAGATGATTTTATCACTCCCTGAGCTACTTGTTCCTTACTTTTCAGTGGGGAAACAGAGTAGCATTACAGACAGCTGCCACAGTGGAATAAGTCCATTGCACCAAATTTCTTACTTAAAAAAAATAAATCTTGACAGGTGTGTCTTAATTAGTTTTGATATGTAATTAAGTTGTTTTCTTGAGAAGTGTCTTCCCCCTTCAGGTTTACTGATTCTTGTGTAATTTCCAGTTCTTTAATTGTATTTCAGAGGAAAAAGAAACTATTTTGGAAGTTATATACAGCCTGACACAAACTCTCATATGCTCATGTAAATACCATGAAAAAAGTACATGTCCCAGAAGCTGTAGCAGAATGGGATGTTGCCATCCCAAGAGTACATTTCATTTTCTATTCAAACCTATATTTGGTTAATATATTGTGGTAAGATATTGACCTTACATTTTAGAAAATTAACCAAACACATAAACCAATTTGATGTCAGCACTCTCAAGACCAGTATTAGATGGGATTGCACACAGCAAATCACAGAAATAGCACTACATAGTGGAGGAATGCTTTCTAAGGTACTATTTATGGGGAGCAGGGCCTGATTGCATTGATAGAATCTGATTAGTTAGCAAGAGAAGATGAGGTTTTTTCTCTTGGGACTCACAGAAAATTGTAGTGAAGATGCAATGTGAAAAAAGGAGGATTCTGGCCCCATTGCAAAAGTATTAAGCCCAGTAACAATCTGTGAAGCTACCTAATTCCATCTTCCTCCTAGACACTGACCTGTGTGGCATCAATATAACAATTTAAATCATGACTAGCTTGATGAGTTGTGTGCTTTGTGATGCTATATATTCTATAAGGCTTCTTCACATCATCCTAAAGGACTGGAAAGGCACTTGCAGAGCTTGAATGAAACAACTTCTCTTTTTTAAGCTATTTCATCATATGCTATTCACTAATGAATCTTCTTCAAGATTAATTACTGAATTACTAAGTATGTAATAACCATATCAATAAAAATAATATGCAGCAATGATAAAATCCCCTTTTCTTATTACTTATGTTTTTTATTGTTGTAAAATGGAATTTTCTGCAGACATTTTACTAAAGACAGGAAAGAACAATTGGTAGATGGTCTCAGTGGCAATAAATCTGTTGCAAATTCAATTCGCATTTCTTTTTCTAAATGCTTTAGCTTTGGAAAAAGAAAAAAATAGTTATTATTTAATAGTGATAACTTGGCTTTACAATAACCAGTCACTAGGTCATCAGTTGACTGCCACTATCACACATAATTATGAAACCATAATATATATTCTGCAGTGTTCTATTGAGATGATAAGCTATTGCTTCTCTAAGAAAAGGTGGACAGTGTAAACATGTTACTTTTGAAACAGTTATTACGGAACTGAAAAGCAGTAATTAAAAAAGCCTCTTTGACTTTTAATACCAAGTTAACATTCGCAACTGAGTTCCCAGAGGTATGCCTTTGTGTATTTGACCACATTTTTGGGGAAAAAACTATTGTCTTTTTTCCTTGAAATTGAAAAATAGAATTTATAAATTGAATAATAGTCATAGAATTGTAGAATTTAAGGGTTGGAATGGACCTTACAGATCATCTAGTACCAACCCCCCCTGGCACAGATCAGGTTGCACAAGGCCTCATCCAGTCTGGCCTTGAACACCACCTGGGTCTGGGCAGCCACCACTTCCCTGGGCAACCTGCATTGGGTACCTGAAAGCCTAGATGTTTAAGTACCAAGGGGAAGCCTGGCTACCATAACCATAAATATTGTACAAATGATTCCCAATGTTCTTCTGTTTGTTTCAAACTGTTGCATACTTCCTCCTTTCCCAAAGGGTCAAACCTACAAAGAAGTTTTT
This sequence comes from Acanthisitta chloris, assembly GCF_000695815.1. Lineage (NCBI taxonomy): Eukaryota > Metazoa > Chordata > Aves > Passeriformes > Acanthisittidae > Acanthisitta > Acanthisitta chloris. Next base: position 2,705 of record NW_008684181.1, read on the forward strand.
GCCTTTTTTACCTCTAGACCAGTAATTAATCCCAGTATTTTTGGCATATACATCAGCCCCTTCAGCCTATGATGTTGTTCAATATGACACTTAGCCAAAGTTCTGCCCAAAGTTCTCATTACCATAACTCTGATCCATTTCTTATGTCCTTTGCTTTAGTTTTAGTTCTTTTTCAGGTTCTCACATCTGTCTACTTGTCATCCAGTCCTTAACCTACATATTCCTTATTCCAATCCAGTTTCTGATTTCTTGACTTTTAACCTAAGTTCTGAGCATAGTTATTGCCTACATTTTTATTCTGTTAAAATACCCCATTTCTCCTGAATTTTGGTTCTCTCTTTGTTGACTATATTTGCCCTTCAACAGGAAGACTGTAAGAAATATGAAGAAGGTTTGGAGAAGATGCTAATTAATGGTACAACAGAATGAGTGAATCTAACACATACGTAGTGAAAATTGTCTAGTCTAACAATATCCTGTGGAAAAGAAATATAATCCCATAGTAATTCTTCTCAGTTAAAGCAGAAACCAAGACACCAGCTCAAGAGGGACTTGCCTATGAGACAATTATTAGAAACATCTCACTGTGTTTTAGAAAAAGGGGGTTGTTTTAGGAAAAGGGAAGATTTTTCACACAGTATCACAGCAGCAGAGAAATATACAGGAAATCCTTTGTAGAATAAAATGAGAAATAGACTCACATAGAGATTCTAGTTGATTTGGTTATTAAAGCTGTATTTAAGGGTAGACATAAATTTGGAATGTCATCCAAAATGAAGGGGGTTTTTTATGAAGGAAAAATTTTTGAGGGAAACATTTTAAATTGCTCTAAAAGTATTTTTTTTATTAAATCAAAACTTTAAATTTTAATTTACTTTTTTTCAACATAAATTTATAACTCCTATAACACCACTGTTTTATTTGTTGGATCAAATAATAAATGTGGGGTTTTTTTGTTGCCCATTTTGCATTATATTCTGATTAAAAGGTGTGCTTCAGCAAGAAATGAGGTTGCCTATCTGATTTCTTCTGCTTTTTGTCCTCTTAATCATGTGTTGTGTCTTAATCTTCAGATGAAGACAAAAATTGTTCCTTTTTCCAGAGCAATGGTGACATTGGCACAATAAAGGTTTTTGAGTGCTAGGTGATGCAGACAGTGCATGCATGACAGACACAGAAAGTATAAGTTTTTGCATATGTAGGGATGGGGATGTAACTAACCTCACCAAACTTCAGCACAAATTTATCTTATCTGCTCTGTGTGTTAGCCATATAACGTTTACATCTAAGCATTCTATTTATGTTCCTGTTCAAATGAACAGGTTTCTATGACTTACTTGAGTATTGATTCAGACATCTAAGACTTGATTCAAAAACATAAATGTCTAACCCAAAATATCTAGATACATGTAGGTACAACACAGGATACATAAAAGACCTTCTGAAATGAAAGACATACCTGGAATACCCTAGTGAATCCATTTAGCACAAACCAACCTCTTGCACTGTGGTCAGGGTAGATCAAAACACTGATACTGATAATGCAAGAAGTAATTTAAAGTTGAACTGATAATAGGATTGGAGGACAAAGCTTGTCCAGTAGAGACAGGCAGGATAGATACAGATTTAGTTGCAAAATCCTTCCCTTCCCCTTATCTCCCTTTTCCTTCCATTCTCTTCCCCTTCTCTTCCTCTTCTCTTCCCCTTCCCTTTATTTATTTTATTTCAGCCTGCCCAACCAGGAAATATGATTATCTCTACATTCCAGTACCTTGTTTTGATCTGTTTTTTTTACAAAATAACCAAAAGTATTAGCAAGATAAAGCCATTTTCACTTTCAGGGTAAAGAAGACAATGCTACAATTCTGATGAGATCTACTAATGTCATGTTTAGAATCTGAAGTTCCTAGATGGTAATAACATATTGGTTAGGCATTAATTCATAAATGAATGCTCAAAAATCAAATTATGTTAGTACTTACTAATCTAAATGTTTAAAGAATATTTTCTTAAAATAATTATATTAATATAACTAAAAAATATTTATAACTTTCTGAAATGGAATCTGAAGGAAAAGACCAAAGATATTTTGCATGATTGCCTCATCAAAAAGCTTATGGAATCCATACAAGATGAAGATATATGCTCTTTCACTATTGTCATAGTTGCAGTAATTGTGACTACTGGGAGGAACTAGGAATAACCTTCTTATAAAAGAGATGGAGACACTTCTTGAAGTGGAATATCTGTGCCACACATACAGAAAGGCATAGTTTGAGCTTGTTAAATCTATTTCCTGTGAAATTTCTTTCTTGGTTTGAACACCATGATGTAATGACTGAATTGTTGCAACTACTAGGTCAAACCAGCTTTAAAGCGAAAAATTTTACTTTATGCTGGATTGAGATAAAAGTACTCCATCAGCAAGTTAAGCAGTGTGGAACATAACTAGGATTAAAAAAAGTCTGTCATAATATACATATATATATATATGTCTATACAAATATAAATGTGTGTGTGTATATCTGTACAAAGTACTCCTACATTTTTAGAATAATCTTGCTCATTTCTTGGCTTGTGTTGACAGTATGCTGGCAAACAATTTCCAAACTGAATTTGCAAATTAACATGAACCAGAAGCTGTATGCAGTAGGCCATAACTCAGTTTTGAAGAATGTACTAGATTTTAAAAACATGGATATGATTTGGTCAGCCCTCAGTTACAGAGAAGACTCCCACAAATATTTCATTTACTAAAATATAGGAACTCCAGTGTTCAATGCAAATGATTCAAAGCTAACTCACGGTATTTTCACTTAGGAATAGTTGTAAGATATTTAGCAGTACAAAGTAGAATGTATATCTCATGTTTTTCCATTAATAAACATCTTATATTTAGAAATAGAATATCTTTACTTTTCGGATTAGTAGAGAAGAGAAAAAGGCAACATTGCACACGTCTCCTTGGAAAAAAAATGTAACATGATTTGCAGTCAGAACATTTTTTCCATCCGTTCAAATGTGAATGTTCATATAAATTTCAGGTAGGCATAGGTTAAGATGCTGTAGCTGATATGCTGTATAAAAATCATAATAAAGGTAACCAGCAAGAAACTCTTATATAGGAATTTAGAACCTGTGAAGGTCACTAGTTGGGTATGAAATCAAGCAAAAGGAGCTCTAATGACAATAATTAGGAGTGCTAGCACAGCTCCATGAGTTCTCCATATGACCTCCAGTATCTGCTTGAAGTTTAGATACTTGTAAATACAATTTGTAAGCTAGTTTTCATAGTTTCTGGAGGAAATAGAACAGCAAATGTGCAAAAAATCTATCATAGTGATGCTTTGTCAACTTTTCAATTACTAGAGCACAAATAAATTTTATTTTAAGGATTTTCTACAAAGAATTTTGTAATAATTGTTGAGGAATTGAAACAACCATTCGCCCCAAAATGTAGTGACTTAGACACCTATGGAGAGATTTCTTTATGTATCTTACATTCTCCAGCCACTGCTTCAGGTCTTGCACACCTCCTGGGTCACATCTGCTGGTCTTATTCAGATGTTCTGTGCACTAGAGTGTTTAGACTACAGACACCCATGGGAGTCATATAAAACCTTCCTTTCTCCTGAAGAACAGTTCATTGTTATTCATCTGCAGAATTCACTTTTAAGGTCCACTGCTAAACTGATGTTTGTTGAAATAATTCCTGGGTCTCCAATTAAGGTACTTGTCCTGTTGACATCATAGCTGTATTTTAGAGTGAGGGCTTGAGGTTACACCAGTATTTAAATTTCTTGCATATTTCGTCTTTCAGTGATGAAGAAAATGCAGTGTTTGGACAGGTGACTGAATTTCCAAGATCAAAAGGCCAGCTTTTCTAGATAATTCTGTGTCACTTACCCTCTTGCCCAGCCTAGATGCAGCTGCTGGTTACTTCTTTAATAAATGTGCTACTTTGTTCTAGAATTGCTTCTTAAATACATTTGCTCAAAAAGATCAAGTACATTATTAACACTTCCCATGATTTCCAGGTACTTCTGAAGTAAAGAAAGAGGAATTTTTAAAAGAATTCTGTTGAAAAATTAAATGTAAAAATCCAAACAAAAAACATGATGAAAATTTATTACAGGTGGAAAAGACCTAAGAGAAGAAGCAGCAGCAATCACACTGGATGTCGCACCTGTCATGGTGGCCCTGTAGCTCCCCAACCTCAGCCCAAACTAGGTAGCACAGCTTCCCCACAGGGCACCAGGAGCAGCTTGCATCTCTCAGTTGTGTGTCAGCATGAGACCAGCACCCAGGGCTCCCCACTCTGGGTTCAGGGACCTTGTGAAGGGCTTACTCACACAGAGCTGGAGGCATAACTTTCTCCGAAGTGGGTGAGCAAGTGATGAATATGCACTGCTGGAGTGGGGTACTAGTGACCTCTGGACCAGGATCAGTGGAACTGCAGGGGGAGGATTAAATTTTACAGGATTTTTATAATACTCTGTTTTTTTATGCAGATTTTTATTTCAATATTTTTATATATAATCAAAGTTAGAAATATAATCAATCTATATCTAATCAAATACCTCATAGCAACTTTTCAACATCTGAAGGGCCTACAAGGGAGCTGGAGAGAGACTCTATGCTAGGAACTGCAATGATAGGACAAGGGCAAATGGATTCAAACTGAAGGAAGGGATGTTTAGGTTAGATATTAGAAAAATGTTTTCAACTCTAAGGGTGATTAGCTATTGGTTTAGATTTAGATTTAGATTTAGATTTAGATTTAGATTTAGATTTAGATTTAGATTTAGATTTAGATTTAGATTTAGATTTAGATTTAGATTTAGATTTAGATTTAGATTTAGATTTAGATTTAGATTTAGATTTAGATTTAGATTTAGATTTAGATTTAGATTTAGATTTAGATTTAGATTTAGATTTAGATTTAGATTTAGATTTAGATTTAGATTTAGATTTAGATTTAGATTTAGATTTAGATTTAGAAGAGTATTTAGAAATGTGTATGTGCTTACCGTCTTGAAAGCACCTAGAACTGTGGTTTGTCTGTTACATTACAGATATACCAAAAGTATATCTCACTGGTTGCTAACTAATTATATGACACTATAAAATTATAAGCTATTTTGTTCCTTATTTTGGTTAAACCTTTCAAACTGAGCAGTTTTTTCTTGCAACAGTCTGGAAGAATAAATTTGCATCCCCAAGTGCCCTGTTCAATCCTGGCCTTGTAGTTTTCCCCATTTGATTTCTGAGCAAGAGAAAAAAGACAAAGATTGCACCCATATTTCAAATAGCAGATATAGTCAGAGACATACTGAGGTCCAAGGCACACATTTCTGTTTGATAGCCTTTCCCATATGTCCAGGATATCTTGTCCTCTATATCCAAGAAGTAGGTATTAACTCTGTGTTTAGATATTTTCAATATAAGCATTTTTGCCTGGCTATTTCTATAGTCAACACAAAGTAATGGGTTGCAATTCATTTGCCATGTTTTAGAAATCAATTTTGGGATGAAATTAAGTACATCTTAGAATTCTTAATTTTTCTGTGGTTATAATGGCTTATTATACTGATATGATATTATATAATGTTATTTTATTATTACATATTTTATAATATATAATGAGATTAATAATAGAAATTATAAAGAATTAATAAGGTATTCTAATGGATTAAATTATATATGGTCAGGTACATATTATTTCTACCGCTAACAATTTTTTCCACCATTCATACCCTGAATGGAAGAAGGTGCCTGCTGGAAAAAAGTGTGTTGGAGAGCTAATGGGGAAATACTCATTAACATCCTTCTGTTATATGTTTATTTTTGCTGATTTCCAAGAATAAGTTATTCAGATTGCCATCCTCCAACAACTTGGCTGTTCATTCACTGATTTGGGATTTTAGGACTGTGTTGGAATGTGATCTATTGTACAGATGATAAAAAGGCAGGCAATGTGATTCTTATATCCTTGTTGGGTCCAGTCAGTGACTGCCACTTTAGCTTGAAGATTAGGATGCACATTTGGGATGTATTGAAATATTTTAATTTTGATGTTCTGGAGCATTATTACAGGCCTTCCACTTCATATTTGTCATATAAAACTTTTGAATACTTATTGATCAATTCAAACTTAAAAGATCCTTTCAAAAATAAAATAAAAATAATGCACTTGGATATACTGAAATGTGGAAACCTAGCTTCAAGCTGCTGCCCTGAGTCAGGCACAGTGCAACCTAAAACACCTCCAGGTATTATAGACCGTGTTAGCTCATCTGCTTAGCAGCAGAGGTCATGATGAGCACATCACCCCAGTGGTCCATTATCTCCTCATGAAATTCAGACACCAAATCAAGGATTCTCCTCTAGTATTAAGACTGTCTACAGGACTGGCACTAACTGGCAGAAAAATTGTCTTTCCCTGCATGATCCTGACCTCCCAAAGCATTACATTCAAGTGAGGCTCTGAAACTCTTGACCAATGGAATAAAGATCATGTGAAATATCTGACAGTATCTGGACATCTAACTGTGAGGAAGAGTTACTGTCATGCATGTATGTATAAGTAATACAAGAGTAATTGCTCCTCCTTATCTTTCCTTTAGTTTTTGTATATATGTATATAGCTTTCATATATCCACAAAAAGGCAAGCAGCCTTCAGCCTCTTCCCCCCCCAAAAAAAAAAAACCAAACCAAACCAAAAAACCAACCACTAACTAAACCCAGCAAATCAATACAAACAACCTATAGGCTAGATAGAGAAGTAGAGAAAAAGAAGAGATTGACATTTCACTCTTTAATACATAGGATGAGGATCAGTGATTTATATGGGATATAAAGATTCAGCTGCTGGATTTTGGAAAGAACTATTTTTAAATTAAAACTCTCCAATTTTATTTTGACGAATAAATAAAAATGGCAAAATATCCAGGTTGTGGGTGGTGAAGGTCTGTTGATTGAGTCATGTTGATTGAGACTTGGTAGAAGAGGGGCAAATAGTGGATATTGACTACCTTGACATCAGTAAAATCTTTGACACTGTCTGACATAAATTCTTAATAGAGAGACTGTTGATGTATGGGCTGGATGAGAAGACAGTGAGGTAGGTTGAAAACACTCTGAACAACTCAGTCCAGCAGGCAGCACTCAGTGGTACAAAGTTTAGTCAGAGACCAATGACTAGTGGTGTACCTGAGGAGCAGTATTGGGTCTGATGCTGCTTAGTATCTTCATTAATGATCTGGATGATGGGGCAGAGTGCATCTCAGCAAGTTTGCTGAGGAAGCAATGCTCAAAGAAGTGGTTCATATGCCTGAGGGTCATGCTGCCATTCAGAGAGACCTCAACAGGCTGGAGAAATGGGCTGAGAGGAGCCTCGTAGAGTACAACAAGGGGAGTGGTTATGTCCAGTCTTAGGCAACAGATGTTGAAATGCATATTTTTCAAAGTGATTTGACAGTCATTCTGGTTTTGAATGTAGATTACAAGAAATTAGATCTGAGGAAAATCAGTGTCTTAAGCATTCCTTTACCTGAGGCAGGTTATCAGCTTTCAACAACTGTAAAAATACTTATATATTTATGTACATATGGGTGTGTAAACATAAAAACATAAATGAATTTAACAATGTTTATAATCATGTATATGTACACACAGACCTCAATACATACATATATGCATTCAGAGACAGATATTATAGAAAGATGTGTGTATATGTGTGTATACAGAGGCTTATTGAAAACTAAAAGATCAGATACTACAGTGACGTAATTTAGACAAATAGGATTTGAATACAAATGTAAAACAACTGTTATAACTTCAATCCTATCTCTTGTGGGGTTTATGGATAAAACATCTTTTCTACAGCTGGGAATTGAATTTCTGCTGAAGTAGGCTAGTTTAAGCTCCTTGTATTTCAGTCTCATGATTGTGAATAATCATTAAAAGAAAGTAAAATCAATGAAGATATTCCTTCTAGAACCCCAGAAACATTTGCAAAAGCTGTAGCAAATAGAGTTTGCTAGAACTGAGATAAATACATAAATGTAGCTTAGAAATAATGGAATTCATTGTAGAGTTCTGGGATCAGAACTCAGGAGTGCATAGTAAACAATCTCAAAAGCGCTACCATAAGTCAGAGAAGCTGAAGACTTCACAACTTAATATTTACGTTGGTGAGTTTTTTAGATAGTGTGTCAGGAAGGAACAGTAGATCTGAAACACTAACAGAGCAGTGGATAGTACTTCAGTGTTCTCCTGGAGAGAGGTGAGCAAACTCCCTTTTCCTGAACCTGACACACAAACTGTAATTTCTAAAATATACTGGATGCCTTGCTTTGATTATGCTACAGTAATTTACAGACTTAATGGAAAATTCCAAGTAATGCAGGCATAAGAACACACCTTTGGTGGTTCTGAAGGGCACTTCACTCACACTACCACACAATACACAAACACAATTTTTTGGACCACACTGCCCTGACACCAGATTACTTTCTGTCTCCCCTACAGTGAACAGTTGCCTTTAAGCAGTGATTTAATGCAAGAAACTGACAACCTCATATTCAGTTCCACTATGAAATTCGTGTGAAATGTTTGGTCAATGTTTTTCTTTCAGCGCCCACTGTGTTGAACAACCGAGGATGTCAGCTGGAAGAAGCAACCAATTAAAGGGACTCTGGAGATTCAAGTAACTTGTGTTATCCTTTCACTGCTCATTGACTTTTAAAACACATTCTAAATCACAGGCAAAATCAATGTAAGATTTCCACAGAGAGTGTCAGAATACCTTACTAATTTGTGCATGTAGTGTAATTTAATATGTGTATGTAACGAATACATTTTCATCTGCAACACAGACAGGATAAAATTTATCAATTTTTAAATAATGCAGAATCAACATATTACAGTGATTGAATGGGAATAAAATATCACAATTTTTTAATTTGTAAATACAAGTAAATTGATTATACATAGTATAATTATAATATTATCGATAATATGTAATTATCAAACAACAGAATTTGGACAGGCTGCTGATACATTCAGACGTGTTATGATAGATATCCTTAATATTCTACAATGAGTAACTATAGCTTTTAGTGTTTGGATTTTTTTTCTGCCTGTGTATTACCCAGAAGAAAAAACTTGCTACAGGAGAACCACAATGGAATTATTTTTTGGAGCTCATCTAGGAAGAAACACTTTTTGAGACACCAGAATAGTTTCTAATATACTTGGTTTTCTTTTGAAATTTACTTTACTAGAACTGATCTGCTTCCGTCATCCTCAATGAATTATAGGACTGACCAGAACACATTTCAGAAAACTATGCCTCTGCATTCTGCAAAGGCTGGATTGCAATGACAGCATTGGCACTTTATTACATCACGCACAGCATTGGTAGCTGATCTAACTGCCTTCTGACAATCTTCCACAGTTATTTTTGAGGGGAAGTGGCTCATTTCACAGGAGCTACACAGCACTGGGAAATGAGGTTTTGTAGAGAAGTATTCTGTGTGATAGTATTTGAAGTGACTAGGAAATGAGGCATAGGGAGATAGCTGTGCAGTAGGATTGGTTACTGTAAGTGCTTCCAATGTTTGCCATTATATAGTACATTGGCAAGTTTTTTACACAGTTTGATGTCTTGTCACTTAACAAGCATATCTATCCTATCACTGAATAACAAAATCGTTTTTAATACATTTAAATTGAATAAATAATAAAATTCCAACTTGTGCCAAGAAGCCTGTAGCTTCTTGTGTGTTTAAAGTCTTTAGGTTTAGTCCTAGATATTTAACTTCTACTATAGTTTGTTTGTTTTAACTCATCAAATATAGTTGCAGTTAACAGCTAAATAAGAGAGACACATTTCTTTTCTACACAGAAATTCAGAGTAAACATGGAAACAATTTTCACTGAGCAGCAGGGACAGAGAGTGACATATTAAAATATGTTTACCAGCCTATTTGTTTTCCTGTGCCTCATGGGTTTGAAGATGCTGCTTGGCGTATGGCAAGTTTTTACATGAAACAAAAGTCATTGAATGGTTTGGGTTGGAAGGGACCTTTAAGATCACCTAGTTCTAATCCCTCCACCATGAGCAGGGACACCTTCCACAAGACCAGGTTACTCAAAGACCCATCCAGCCTGGTCTTGAACACCTGCAGGGATAGAGAGGCCACAACCTCTCTGGGTAACCTGTTCCAGTGCCTCACTACCCTTATAGTAAAGCATTTCTTCTTAATTGGTAACCTAAACCTACCCTCCTTTAGCTTAAGGCCACTCCCCTTGTCCTGTCACTACACGCCTTTGTGAAAAGCCCTTCTCCATACTTCTTGTAGCCCCCATCAGATACTGGTAGAAGGTCTCAAAGCCTTCCCTTCTCCAGGCTGAACAGCTCCAACTCCATCAACCTGTCTTGATAGGAGGGAAAAGTCCTTGTTACAGTCTTTTGTGCATCACACAGCACTGGCTAGAGACTTCATGGAAGTTGAGTTATCCTAATACAAAGAAAAATTGTCACTGTATTAACAAGACTAGTTATCTAAAGTAACTTCATGATATTCCACATTCCCAGCCCATTACATATAGAGCCATTGATCCACAGAATCAAATGCACACACATACTGGCAGGCAAGTAGGCAGGCATGTGGCAGAGAGTGAACCAGCAAGGCACAAAAATTGCACCTAGTCGCTTGCTTAAAAAACTAAATAAGGCTTAGATACAGTCTCATATCTACACTACTGTTCTCAGAGCCATAAGTCAAGAACAAATTTATTCACTATTATTAAGTTCATAAGGAATATAGTTCTCATGGAGATAATAAAATGCAATGTTTTAGACTATTAGGGTGTTTGTAGAAGATTTCATCTTTGAAATTCTGATAATGGCAAAACTCCCATTGGCATCAAGGAGAATTTTGCCTGCCAAAAGACTGGAAGATCAACTAGACAGTATTTACAATAAATTTACAGTACATTTAAGGGCTTTTATGACTTCAAAAATAATTTTGTGATTTCCCACATAATAGGACTCTAGACCTCTGATGAACTAATTTACAGATTCATCTTCATGGATATTAGTTTACACACTTGAGAGAAAGGTACAAATTAGAATATCTTAGAGTAATGATTTTTGCCCTATCTTAAACTTCAGGGACTTAGGATAAAAATGAAACATTAGCATTTTGTTTGGTTTTGGTCCAGCTCTCCACATAACTAAACAGACTCATAATTCATCAAGAAGATGCTTTCTGCTGGAGAGAGAGCTAAATTTTCCATGCTTATGTCATGGTAATCAGAGGTACTTACCACTTTTATTTGCATGAAGAATACATTTGTGCCTTGTGCAGTATTTTACTCTACTTTAATTAAAGCTAATAGTCTAAACATATATTTTCTGATTTTGCATGGAAAGGAGAATATTAACATTATCATACTGTAAGAGTAATTTAAAAGTCACCTTGGTCCTTTATATTACCCAGGCAGGGAGTGGAAGAAGGACAGAGAAAGAAAAAGAGAAAAACGAGAAAGGACAAAGAGACGGGGGAAGAGGGGAAGTTAGGAGAGGGGAGAGACTCTTCTGGAGGGTGATCCAGAGCAGAAAGCTTAAAGAAGTTTGCTGATTCTGATTGGAAATTCCCATGTCAGTTGCCTATATTTAAACACTATTAATAACTCTCAAAATGTCATGAAGAAAGCAAATAATTGACTCATTTTTACTATACTTTGCACACTGATGATTTTATTCTGACTAAATGATATGGATTTAGACATCATGACAGATGTTTTCTGATACAGCAACATAAGGTGTCTTCTAGCCACTTGCTAATTTTGTTCCTTTGCCCTCTCAACAACATCCTAGCAAAGTCAAATCTGAAGACAAAAATACTAGCTTACAATTATTGTCACTGTTTCATTAAACTGTTACAATCCACTTTTCATATAAAGAAGTCTAGAACTGAATAATTGCAGTGTGATTGCAGTAGTGATTTTCTCCTTTTGTCAATGACTTTGCACTGCAATTCTATTGCTCATAACCTTTGAATACCTGACATGTAACTTTTTTCTGATTTATTACACTTTAAATGATATTTGATTGGTATGAGTTACATGATGGCAGCACTTATTCTGGGCATTACAAATGTATCTGAGTGTTTACCACACTGAGAAATTCATCATAGGCAGCCTGAAAAAAAGTCATGGACACAACTTAAAATTACTTATTTCTTAAAATGTCTTTTAAATAGATTTCCAAATTTCACATCACTAGAAAAGTCAGGTTTCGAAACATTTTTTCTTAAGAGAAAAAGTAAAGCTCAATTTTCTCTGCCTAAATATACACATAAAGATTACAGATGTGCTATTAAATGGTCTGCTTTTGAAAATTATGTGCAGATGTGTCAACAAAATAGTACAGTGGAGTCTTATAAATTCCCTAGCCAATGTGATTTCAGTATACTTTTTTTGAGTTTACATAGTAAAAACCTAGCTTACTTCATGGTTTTTTGTTTGGGGTTTTTATTTTCTTTTTGATGGGGAATGCAAATGTGAAGTGTTTGAAGTAAATTGTCCAAAGGCTTATGGAAGTAGATACCATTTTTTCCTTTTCCACCTACTTCTTTCACCTAGTTCCTAGGAAAGTCAGCCATCAGAAATAGAGCAATGGCCTGACAGGGAGTAAAAATAAGAAATCATCAGACCTATTCTCTTTTTAGCACTGAGGTGCCAGTGCTTTATATATACGAAACATCCATTGTTCACCTCCAGTTTTAGCTAAGGTGCAAGAGTCATCTGGTATCTGTATGAGACCTGTTCCTTTAATTCAGATGTGATCTTCCAGTAGAATAAGGTGGTTGGGGCTCATTTGCAGAAATAATGTTTGAATCTCAATACAGACCTTTCACAAACCTGTGAATTATCCTTATTAGATAATTTTAAAAAAAATGATATCTTGATAATTTATATCCAAGAGGCCTAGCAGTCCATAGGAAAAGGTGCTTTTGCCCTGTTATTTGTACACACAAAGACACCTGTGTCTACACACAGAGACACGGACATGGAATTTTGTTGTATCTTAAGAACGGTGTCACTTCCCTATTCACTGGTACGGGTCTTACAAAATCTTTGAGTTTTACTTAAGTTTGAAAGGAAAGAATTATGCTGTAAAGCTTACAATTTAATTTTCAATTGGGCAAAAAAACCTGGAAACAAGGTGTTTTCATGTTCTGAAGAGATTTTCTGTCTTTTAAAAATTTTACATACATATATAGTTACAGAAGCAGAAGGATTTATTTGTGAAGCTAAAAGTATAGATTACAAATATCTTATTTAAATGCAACTTTACAGCCAGCTGAGAAATGGAGGCAAATGTTATCACAATTTAAGCTTTAGGAAATTAATAATATCTTAGTACTGGGTACTCAAGCTTATGAGTAACAGAATATATATTATGTAAAATCTGAAAAAAGGACTTCTGGGTTAAGAAAAGGTTTAAAAATAAAAAATATACAGTGGTATGTCTGTTGAATCACAGTCAACTGACATTTTAAATATCTCATATTTATTCTTCTTTAATTGTCATTCTTCACAGATATGGGGCTTAGGCTGAACTGAAGTGTGTGCTACAGAACTAGTACAGCTACTAGCAACTTACATTATATTGCCTGTCAGTCATTTTATTAAGCACCTACTACCTTGAGTTTTATCACAGCAGACAGCAAATGAATAAGAGAATTTTAGGAAATTTGAAAACATTATTTAATTCAGTTTTATAGTACAGATTTCCACAGCAGGTAAACAGTTTGCTTTAAAAAAATTAAAAATGTATAAACTGCATATGCCACTCTTACTAGCAAGAATAAATAAGAAAAGTGTTCTTGCTAGAAATGTCATTTAGAGGCATCATTGGAAAACTCAGTAGCAGTTATTTGAACAAAATCTAGTAAACCAAGAAACACTATTCATCAAAAAAAAAAATTAAATAATTGCCTCACCCTGAAGGCAGGTAGATTTTTCCAACAGCTATCAGAGGAGCAAATTCTGAAGGCAATGGGGATTCATGCAGAGTCCATTTTGCTCAGTCCACAAAGATAATGTTCAGTGCATCACAGCAGTGTCTTAACAGCTGTATTAAGCCCTTTTCATAAGTGACAGGTTCTGAACTACACAGAACTTTAGAAATTACTTCCAATTTGAGCAGTATATAGACAAAAGAAAATACTTTAAAAGCATGAGCAAAGGTGGAGGATATGAGTTTCTGAAGGTCTACCTACCTAAAAAAGACAGGAAAGTTCATGCAGTTTTCTGTTGGCTTCTTTTTCTCCTGAGAAAATAATATGTTGAAATTATTTGGTCTTCAAGAACTGGGCATGCTTCATCAAATACAGACATCTTCAGCACTGAAATCAGCAATTCAGTTCCTCAAAGTTCTGCAAAACAGTCTGACACAGATTAACTAATGAATAGAAATAAACTCTCCTTCTCAGGGAAAAATAATTGCATGTAAACATAAATGTATAGAACAAGTACAATGTATTGTGTCCGAAGACTGTAATTTTTTTCCTTGAATATGAAGACAGTGTTGGATGATTAGATCATCTGTGATTTCCTGAACTGCAGATGTTTAAGATAATTACATCCAAGAGAATCAAAGTATGTGTGCATGTCAGAAAACATGAACTGTGTTGAAAGAGCTGTAGAATTCCAGCTATTCCTCTGTGGTAAAGGAATCTAACAAAAGGTACTGCTGAAATTTATGGTGAAAAAACCAGACCAAACCAAAGCAAAAAAAAAAAAACCTGACCAATGTGTTTTGTTGTTTTTCACAATCTAAATGTCAGGGAAAGAAAATATGTGAATGATCTCCCATGAAGACATAAACATTCAGAAAACATCCTATCCACCATATCTAAACAGGACAGATTTTAGCCAGAAATGTTTTATGTTTTATGACACCTGGGCATCCTTAATACATGCATGTATTATATGTCTCCAATTTTGTAACTTACAGTGACGACCTTCATGAAAAAGTTATACTATAGGATTTCATTCTTTTAAAAGAAGTGATGGCATAATATTCCTCCAAGCTTGCTGTCTGATTGAATATGCAATGTAACTTAAAATGTGAGAATGTCATAGGGCATCAGAGGAAAGGAGATAGAATTACACACAAGGACATATACCATTAGAACTTGGAAAATAATATAGTTCAGTTTTTTATGTTTATACTCAATTCCATCCTCCTTTCCCTTTTCTAATTAGCTTTTCACCATAACTTCTCTTATAGTTCTTTAGCCTCTGGCTGGGATGACATGTGGAAAAATTCCTCTGAGGCCAATGGTAACATGGTTCTCTGGATTGCCGAATAGTAATCACAAAGTATTGTTAATAAAATATCTCAAGCACAACACCTCCAGGATAACAGCTAGAGGCCAAGAAAGTATGAATGACCTGAAGGTCATTTCCCTTTTTGTGTGAAAAGAGAATGACCCTACCTCTCCTCTACTGTTCTTCATTTCAAGGTCAACTCGACATATTATGTTTTAACTTATGATACTTTATGATACATGATAATTCAGTACATACACAGCACTCATAATTTCTAAACTTTATTGCCTATGGTTAAACAGTGAAATGGAAAATGAGCACCATGTTATCACTTGTTCCTACTTTCACAAATTTTGTACCAGTGACCAATGACCAATCAATCAGTTGTGGTTGATTATGGAATATGATATATGTTTTAAAAATCAATACCTCTACAGCTTCCTGTGTTCATAAACAGGGTTTGTGAGAGACAAAATTGAGATTGCCAATCCTAACCCTGAGAATATGGAATTCAGAATACTCAGTGTTGTGCAGGACAAAGTGTCAGTGATTAAAGCAATAGTCAATGCATAATTTTTTGTTTATTTTCTGAGGGCCTGCTTCATTTTATATTGTCCCATCTTTCAGATGCTGCTGCAATATGCAGAACACAATTGCTCTCTTGTTAGAATTCTTTTGGTTTATCAATAATGATGCATATTTATAGTGGGATGTACAGCATATTGCAGTTTCCTTGCTTCTCAAATGTCAATTATTTAAAAGTCTTGTTTTATAAATAACATTAGCCATCAAATTTCCTTTTTTATTTAAAGTTCTCCACAAAATAGAACTGGGATCAGAAATAAAGATGAAAGGTATTTTCAGGTGAAAAAAGGAATTGTTCATCTCAGAAATTCCTAATGAACTCTTCTGCATATTGTATGCCTTCAGCACATAGGACTAGTGAATAGCAGCATAAGAAAAAGTCAATCAGCCATTATCATTACTATCATGATCATCAGTCATCAGCTCCATCACACAGGTTTGTGCATATGCTGTAATGAAAGGGAAAAAAAAAGAAAAAAAGAAAAGAGAGATAAAAAGAGAAAAGGCTTCTGCTAATTCTAGATTGCTGAATAATTTTAAGTAAGCAGTAGACTATCCCTCTGAATGACCTCTTAAAGGAGATTGCAACTTACCAGCTCTGTCATTAGTCTAATCAATATAATACCATTATATTTGCTTCTTTTTTATAGAGGCACTCTATAACACTTTATAGGAAAGGTTATCAGCACCTCCTGCGTGAGCATTCTTCTGTTCCCATGGATGCACAATATGTCACCAACTGTCAGTCAGATCATCACCGACATGGACAAGAAGCAGTGGCTGTGTGATTGGCCTATGCAACATACTATATTGTTCCAGAAGAATGAACATAAGTCCAAAGGGACCATAGTTGATGTTGTCAAGCATGGAGATTTGGTGCGAATTCCCTGCTAAGTCAGTCAGACCAGATTATTTTTATGATGTATTCCTAAGGAGGCCCTTGGTAAAGACACTGGGTTTACTACTTTTGTTTTCTACTAGTCTGCTTGTCCAGATGCTCCAAATTACCTTTTTATAAATTTCCCATAATTCTCACAGGAGTATAAAATGGAGTTTTCAGCCACTGAAATTTTGATGGAAATATGCTGGGCTGAGCACTATCATTGCTATTTTCAGCATAAAATACTAACAAATGCAGAACTTCATTTTCCTGTGAAGGCAGTTCTTTAAACCTCCTGACAAACCACACTAAGCAGCAGGAGTAAAAATGTCATTGTGGCTGGCTTAAAATTTGTTTAGAGTTCATGCAATTTTGAAAGCAAATTATTGGTAAGAAAATTCACACTCAAGTTTGGGGGGGAATGCTATTTAGAGGGAGAAGTTCATATGCTGTTGTTTCCCTTTTTTGGCTTAATATCATCAAAATCACAATGGTTTTGTGTTTACTGGGAAGGAGAATAATTGTGCAGAATTAGGGTGGTGCAGAGCTTTCAGGAGCAGAGCTATATGCAGTTTATGAGGAGAGGCTGAGGGAGCTGGGGTTGTTTAGTCTGGAGAAGACTGTACAACTCCCTGAAAGGAGGATGTAGTCAAGTGGGGGTTGGTCTCTTCTCCCAGCAGTAGGACAAGAGGGTACAGACTCAAGCTTTGCCAGGGGAGGTTTAGGTTGGATATTAGGAAGAAATTTTTTACAGAGAGAGTAATCAGGCATTGGAATGTGCTGCTCAGAGAGGTGGTGGTTTCACTGTCCCTGGAGTTTTTAGGATGAGGCTGGATGTGGCACTTAGTGCCATGGTCTAGTAACCACGGTAGGGTTGGACTTGATGATCTCAGAGGTCTTTTCCAACCTGGCTGATTCTATGATTCTATGATTCTATGACTTACGAGATACCCACATACAGAGCTCCAAGAAAATTCTTTTACCAAGTTTGGTGCAAACTCTGAGTCCCAAAGTTCCCCAGATAAGTTGGTAACAATATTTTATTAATGCTGTCTCAACTTTTAAACTTGCACCAAAATAGGATAGGAAGAGATCACTTTCTTAGTCTCTTAGAAAACATCTATATAAACACATAAAAAATGTTATCTATCAATGCCACTGCACTATAATCCATTATGCTAGACATCTGCATGTACTTCAGAATTAAAGACGAATATTTGTTGATAACTTTATGGGCATGTCATTAGTTAAAGCTGATCAATGCTTGCTTCTGACTTGCCTGAAATATTTTTTTAAAAGAGTTCAATGCAAAATGCCCTGGAATGAATATGAAAAGCCAAGTGTAGCAGTCTATGTTTTGCATTTTCTCAAACCTCAGCTGTCAAAACAACTCTGCAGGGTTTGATGGTTTTTTGCTTTTGTTATGTTTTTGTCCAATATATGATGAGCCATATTCTGTAACTTTGCTCTAAGAACATTCAGCTTTGATATCTAAATACAATGGTTTAGCTAGCTTTGAGGTGGGTTGACCTTGGCTGGATGCCATGTGTCCCCCAAACCTCTCTATCACTTCCCTCCTCAGCAGGACAGGAGTGGGAGCTGGGGAAATTAAGATGGATCAAGATAAAGGCAGCCAAATAAAGCAAAATCAAAGGCGGCATGTGAAAACAATGTAAAACAAAATCAGGTGATGCCTATCCTAGGAGGTTTCAGTATCCTTCCTTTGGAAGACAAATAGCATAATAACAAAGACCCTGCCTCCTTCTCCTTTCTTTCAGCTTTTGCTGCAGAGTGGACATCATATGGAATACCCCCTTGGTCAGTTTGGGTCAGCTGTCCTAGTGATACCGAGAAGCAGACTGAAAGCAGGAATTGAGCAGTTAAAGCTGAAAGCATAAAGGATAACTTTACTAATAGCACTATTTCAGCTTAATTTGCAAGACAGCAGGGATTACATAGTACAGACAAGAAGTTTCACTAATGGTATTGTTTTGACTTGGTTGGCAAAATGATGTACCTTATCTATAAGACAGTAGAACTAACTAGACTCAGACCTTGGCAGTAGAAGGAAAACTAAGACCATATAAAGTGTGGAACGAAGAAACAAAATGTTCAAGATAGAGGCAAGGTCAGCAAGAAATGCAAAACTGTACAAAGGGGTCAACGGTTACATAATAAGGGTGTCCAAAGGGTACTGAGGAAGAGGAGGTGATTCATCTTCACGACCACCGAACGACCACCAGGACCATGAGACTGATGCCAAGAGGGAGGAGACGGAGGAGGAGTATATGATAATGACTTCCAAGAACTAATTATAATAATAATCACCCATTCTTGGAAAGAATGAAAATGTATGAACATTTAATGTATAAAAACTGTGAAGTTTTTGTCCCTGGGAGCACAAGTTTGGTGGAGCGATCCCCCTTGTGCCCAGTGCTGAATAAACAAATACCTGCTACTCAGAGATACAAGTCTGTGAGTAGTTCTTTTCCAGCCTTTTCTTGGCATCACTAGCTATAACCCTTCCCAAGATTTTGCCCACCCCTAGCCTACTGATAAGGCAGGAATGTTGGAGGGATGGTGCTGATGCTGTGCCAGTGCTGCACAGCAGCTCAGCAGTAGTCAAAACACTGGAGTGTTCTCAACACCTTTCTAGCTACTAATACAAAGCACAACTCTGAGGACTGCTATGGGGAAAATGAACTCCATCTCAGCCATAGGAGTCAGGATGAAAACTTGCAGTAAGAGGATGACAGAGACACTTTTCCAGTTCAGTCCAGATTACATGTGATGAAGAACTCATAATAAGATCAGTTTTTAAATGGTGTCCAACTGTAATTTCTAGATCATGTTAGATAACAATATTCATACCTCGGACAGGGTTTTGCTATAGATTCATCTTTATCACTGCACTTCAATGTACCTAATAAGATGATTTATCATAACCTAAAGAATATTTAATTCAGAAAATTATTCCTTATTATCAGTTTATAAATTTCTGTGGCAACTCTGAGTCAACTCCTTAGAGAAAGGAAAATAAACAGAGAAATTTAGGGCAAAATATGTTTTAAATGCCAATTACTTATTCAGTATTCTCAAGAAAGATTCAAGAAACACACTCAACTTTTTATAAAAGGAATAGAATATTTTTATTCCTATATGTCAGTAATAATTTAATCTTCATCATTTTCCTGAGTGAATTAGGTCAATGACAGCAATGGGTCAAAACCCAGCTCTGTGTGAATAAACATTCATCTCTCGAACACTACAGCAAATTTTCTAAATCAGTAGTATTTTAACAATATTTATGTGTTATTTGACAGTAAAATAGGTAGGCTTTTAAAAATATAGATTTTTTTAAATCTTGCAGACTATATATATATATTTTAAGTTGTTATGCTTTCAAGGATATACTGTCAGATTTATAATGAGTACCTAAAGCATTCTAAAGAGTCTTTCTGAAGTAGTAGATAACAATGAGGCAGTTAAAAAATACCGAAGCAGAAGGATGCAAAATATTTTAAGGCACATTTTCACATTCTTTAGATTCCCTGAATTACATCCTATGTTCTTTGCATTCTAAACAAATAAAGATTCATGTGTACTATTTTATCTCTTTACTCCTCCTGTGGAAATGCTGCCCAAATACCCAGAGGAAAAGGAGAATATCAGACAGCCTGGCACCTCATTGTAGACAAACATTGGAAAAGATTTTCTGTATTACCATATCCCAATACCACTAACTTTGGTTCGATCCTTGCTTTATATATTGTGTCTATGACAACATGAAGTATCAAGACTCAGCATAATAAAGCCAGATGAAAACTGTGTAGAGAGTACAGCTGTCCTTATCTTTTCATATGCTTATATAGAAAACAGTTCTTCCTCCTCTCTTTCACTGTATCAACTTAAAACACTCTGAGAACTTCCAAATGAATAAGCAATACCATTGGCCCATAGTATCATATGAAGATATTTATCTAGTTTTCATTAGCAAACTAGAAGAACATAATAAAACACTATCTCTCTAGAGTTAAATTTCCCATATTTGCAACCCTTATTTTAAGAGAAGTGAATCTGAGGCCTATGCCTAAAAATGGAGCAATCTATGAAAGTTTGCATGCATACATTAGGGACTATGAGATCAGCTGTTTCCAATATATTCAGTTAATGTTCGATTTCATTACTCAGAACAGGGAATTACCTTTTCCTAGGCTTGAACAATGTGTAAATTATTTAATACTGGCAGAAGTCTCGGCATAATAAGCCCAAATTGCATTCACACCAACCCGCATTTTCCATCTGACGGGTTTTTTTCCCGTATTGTGTCTCTTCTGTAGCGTATGATTTGCAAACTCAGAGGAGACAGTAGTCATACTCACCTAATATCGTGGAATAAACAAGGTAAGTGTAAACAGAAGTGAGCAAATTTTAGCAATCAAGTGTTTAAAAAAAGTCTGCTATACAGTTTCAGAAAGATCACTTAGTCTAGGCCTCAACAGCTAGACTTCAATAGCATTGGTACGCAATTTTTCCTGGACCTAAATAAAGCTCTTTAGAGCTCAATAGCTGTAGACACAATGTTATCAGAACCAGGTTGTTAGCCAAAATATGAAATGCAATTAAAAACCTTTTAAAGTCCATTTAATGAAAGCAGCAAAATAGTCATTGGCAACTAAAAAATCTGCTTTGGAGATGAACCCTGTAGTCTTTTGGTGCTTGTAAGTTATGTGTTTTCCAAATAAGGATTGCAGTTCATTGTTATCCATGCTTTTTCTAGTATAATGAAGACTGCAACAAATTGGCATGTACAATGGGTTCACTGGAGGAATGACCTTCTGTAAATGTGTTTGTAAACATCACAGAGTGCTGCTATTGTTCAGTACTATTTCATTTCTTCACTGATTGTTAGAGTTTAAATGAATTTAGTGCATCCAAATATTGCCAAACTGATGTTCAGGGAAGCTGCAGATTCCTATATACAAAGGAGAGAAGAAAAAAAAAAAAAGATGTAAGTGGGATATTATCCACTCCGATATCCTCTGACCTTTTTATGGGAGGATTGTCTGAAATATACACGTCTAGACAGAATTCCTTCCACTACTTGGTTTATTTATTTTCTGTCAAAAATCAAATCAAAATTCTTTTAAAATTTTGAAAGGTTCATACACATGCCTGTTTTTCTACAATGAAATAGATTTATGATGAATATGTGAACACAAGATGTTGATCTCTTTATTTATGAATGCTATTTATGACTATGCACAACTGGATAATACAAGAACTAAACCAAAACTCTTTCTCATGCATAATGTAATTGGAGTTTGCATATGCCAACAGTTCCCTTTCAGATGATAGATTCTCATTGGAGAACTAAAATTAGTCTTTCAGTATAAGTGAAAAATTATCTCTTTTAGAGATGATGGTCATGTCTGCAAATTCTATTAACAATGGCTTTGAACGATTATGGTATTTGCCAAGAATTTATCCCAAGTAAAGCATTGGGTCATGTATCTCAGAAACCAAAGTGGAGGAATTTGTAACACACTGATGATAATATGTCTTTCTAGTGGGTATCATGCAGTTAACGATTACGAAGTATTTTATTGTTTCAAGCTAATGAAGCTATTTCTTCATTTGATTTTTATTGTACTTTTCATATCATGTTTTTCCCAAATCTTTCACTCCCTTTCAGTTTTTAATCCTTAGTGCCCACAGCCAAACTCAATTGCATTACTGTAGTTATAGTCAAATTGGTACACTAGTATGCAGTTTATATTGCATGTAGCATGCAGAATGGAATAAATCCAACAGTTGTGACCAATGGTGGCTCATGAGATGTCAAAAGCTTTCACCTAGGAATTGAAAGTAACACTACACCCAAGAACAAATGTGGCACAGTAATAACTTCTTATGATTAACCAGCTTTTCAGGTTTAATGTAGCACACACTGAGTACTAGGTCTGTGTATAGTCGGAGTAGTGCTGTATAAAATTATGATGTTCCACAATGGCATTTTATTGGCTAGCTTATTTCTTGTAATGTTATGCCTGTTTGCAGTTTTGGTTCTGGGTTTAGGCTTGCTTTGATTTTGTTTAACAGAGCTGAGGGTATTTTCTACTACATCTAATTTTCTATATGACTCATAGGAGCTCAGTCAGTATTTTTTGGTGATGGCAATTTATTGAGAGACCAGCACTTTCTCATTTCTCATTTGTAAATGAAATGATGACCAGAAAGGTACTCTCAGTTTTGATATATGATTTAGTAATATGAAATATGACTTGGAATATTATCAGTAAATAATTAGTTTAACATGCATGGATAATATTCAATTGATGGCAAATGTACAGTTAATCATAAAAAACTTCTATTGACTCAGTGTAAGCAACCTTTTTGCAATATCCATTGTGATGAATTATAGATAACAGGAAGTTTAAGATCTACTTATAAAAAAAGAGGCAAGGGAGAAGTCAGGTAACTATAGCAAAGAAGTATTGAAAGTAGAGATAAGTTTTCCTAGCTTAAACTTTCTGAAAAATTCAGCAGCAATTATTAAAACAACCTATTTGCAAGTACATAAGAGACAAGAATGGAGTACACAGCATACAGAATGCAGCTCTATGAAGAAAAAGT
This sequence comes from Acanthisitta chloris, assembly GCF_000695815.1. NCBI lineage: Eukaryota > Metazoa > Chordata > Aves > Passeriformes > Acanthisittidae > Acanthisitta > Acanthisitta chloris. The sequence continues at coordinate 26,161 of NW_008684181.1, forward strand.
AGGGTGAAACCAACATAAACAATCTAATCTTTATAAAAATTGACAAATAAAATGGGAGTTGTCATATAGTTTCATTTTTGTAACATATCTATTGATTTTGCATCTGGTTTTTACTAAAGAAAATAAGGGAAGTGCAGTTAAATAACATTGGGGTGGAATAAGCCAGATTTGGATATTCTTAGCCACAGAGAAGGATGTGAAATTGTCCTGTAATCTTGATGTATCAAACAAGAAACAATGAGCTTAAAAAACAACATAGATAATTCAGTATAGACACTGGTGAAACATGTAAAGGTAAGATAGTGAATCACAGGCATTGATTGCTCAGGGAATCTATGTCACAGAAGCCTTTCAAAGAAGTGGAAAAATGTCTATGCAGAATCATAGAGAGAGCTGATTCTGCCTTAGGGCAGGGAAAAGGACTAGATGACCTCTCAATGCCTTCTTAGTCCTGTTTTTCTGAGATTCTGTTATGCAGATACCTAAATGTGAATATATTATTGAAAATGTTGTAATACTATAGTTAATATATTCTAATAATACTAAAATAGTTAATATTATCCAATGAATGCTGATAATGACAATAGTATTTTATTATTTTTTGCTTATAGTTTAAATTATGATTGTTATTTGAATGAATATTATGGAGTAAAAGTGAAATCCATTACCTAAGATTTAATTCGTGAATCAATATTCAAAGGAAAGATTCAAGGTCACTACTTTTTGTTTCTTAACTATAAATTTTACTTCCTGTTAAGAATATTCAGATTGATAGATCTAAATTTTTTATGAAAAAAGGAACCAGTGGAATAGTTCCAAGGACTAAGGATGCATCTGTTCTGGTCTCCTTAGTCTCAGTGACATGAATTCTACTCATCCATTTAGTTTTTGTGTGGTAGAATAGCAAACTTGATCTTCAGTAATGAAGATAAGAATGTAATTTAGCTTTTTTTCAGGGGACTGATAGGCAGTATCCCATGGGAAACTGATCTGAACAGCAAAAGGACTGAGGACATCCCTTTACTTTTTAATGGAAAAATTCCTTAAATCACAAGAAGTTCAACTCCAATATGAACAAGAATACATGGCAGGCTGGCTGACTCGATGCAGAAATCCTGTATGAGCTCAAGCCCAAAAAGAAGTTACACAGAGTGGAGCTGGGGCCACTCCGCAAAGAACAGAAACAATGCCTAGTTCTCTAGGGTGAGAACTAATGAAACCAGAGTTCAGCTGGTGTTGAAAATGACGGGAGATATGAAAGGGAGCAGAAACAATTCCACAGGTAAGTAGAGGATGAGAAGGGATATAAAATAAGATGTTGGCCTGCTGATGAATGAGACAGACATCTAGCTACATAGGATATTGAAAAGCCTGAAGTACTCAGCACCTTCTCTACTCAGCAACTTCTCTACTCAACACCTTCTGTACCTCAGACGATTCGAGTCTGTTCCTAGTATCAGAGTATGGGGTAAAGAAGTTCTACAAAACGTACCAAAAGACTAGTCATACAGAGGGTGTCTTAGCGATCGCTAGTGCAAACTTTACATATACAAGTCCATGAGACCAGACTGGATGCATCAAAAAGGGCTGATGCCATTCTTAAGCTGCCTTTATCATCTTTGAAAAGTTGTGGAAACTGGAAGACATCCCTGATGACAAGAAAAACACAAATGTGATGCTCATTTTCAAGGAGAAAAACTGTCAGGCAAGTCTGCCTTGCCTCTGCCTCTGAGACAGTAGAACAGTTCCTCCTCAAAGTCATTTTCAGACACAAGAATGGCAGCAAAATTCATTTGGAACTGTCAATATGTTGTATGCGAGCACTGTTCATATGTAACCATGATAATTAGCTTCTCAGATGATCTGATTGACTTAAAGGACAACTGCCACCCTCCTCTTGTCCACTATCTTAGCTTTAGCAAAGATTTTGGCACATTATTTCATAGCGTCCATGTAGCTAAATTGGAAAGTTATATAAACCTAGACTGCCAGACTGCCAAAAAACATTAGTTTTTTGGCACTAAGTTTAACACGTAATTTGTAAGTCCTATCAGTGCCCAGGTATTAGTGGCATTATGCAGAAAATAGTACTAGGGCTGATACACGACATGGATGATGAGATGTATTGCACCCTTACCAAATTCATTGATGACATGAATCTGAGAGAAGAGGACAATGTGTTGGTGAGAAGGACTGACATTTTGTCAAGCTTGGGAAACCCAGTAAAATCCATTGAAAATAAATGTAAAGTTCTGCACTTGTAATGGAGTCAACCCATATGACAGGACAAGCTAGAACTTTGCTGTGCAAAGGAGTCCTGATGAGCAGAAGACTGCACAGGAAACAAGAGAGTGCTCATGTTGACTAGAGATTCTCCTTGGATATGCTCAGTGAAAGACTATTATACAACAAACAGACAAAAGTTACAGAAAATAAAATTCTGATCAGATATATATAGAAAACCTTTCTTCGTGGTGATGATGGTGAAACACTGGAACCCTGGAATCTGTGAAATATCCATCCCCGTTAGATATTCGCAAATCTAGCAAATCTAACAGAGCAGTCTAAAGTCAAAGATAGCCTTGCTTTAATTGGTAGCTTGGGTAGATTACGTACAGAGTACCTTCCACCCTAACAATTTTTGATTGTATATTCATTGTCATTTTCCCCCCAAATTATAAGAAATCTAGCAGTAATACCATATTTGTTGATTTAACCTTAGCTTCTCCTTTCATAAGCTCCTGTTATTTCTTCTAGCTTCCCTAGCTCATACAATTTTTAAAGGCTCCTGTCGAGATGTATTTCCTTTAGCTGTTCTATTTGGTTTTCATATTAGCAGCTGCTTGGCCATGTTGTGATTATTTCTTTACATTTCATTCCTTTTGAACACTTAATCATTTTTATACTGCACTTTTCTGAACTCCCCCTGATTTGTTAATATATGTGTGATATTGAGGTTCCCAGACCCGAACTTATTCTCGCAGGTATGAACGCACTAGGGTCTGTCTGCTCTGTGACATCAATATGACTTATTCTTGGTTTCTAAGAATAATTATTGTTACATTTAAAGTAAGAAGGGAATGATCACTACTGTATCTTTGCAAGCCTTGAGCACAAATACAGACATGCATTAACATGCACAAACACACAGACATACACAGGGATATACTCAGAACAGAAAGATCGAGGTATTTTCTACCCAACATCTCCTGTGCAGAATGATTTCTATATATGAAAAAAAAAAAAAGACCACAAAAATCCACAAAACAAGCAAACAAGCCAACCAAAACTAGTGGCAACAACAACGAACACACACACACACACAAATAAAATAAAAACAAGACCAAAACAAAACAACAACAACAAAAAGCCAGCAAAACAAAATTAATATCCTCTTGGAATTTTTACATTAGGATAAAAGGGGAAAATGGATGGAAATAACAGTAATTAACAAAACCCATCAGAAGAGCTGTAGGAGTATATTAGTCATTGATTCTTCTTCCTTGAATGATGCACCTGGTCATATAGTAATATGGTGAAATATTTTCATAAAGTCATTCAATATGACAATTTATAACATTTCTTGAATAAATAAACCACGAAGTATAACTGAGCATGAACTGCAGAAAGATATCTTGGGATACAGGGACTAAAAATGTTCTCAAAATCTGCCTGGACTTAAAACTAAACTCTGCCTCACTGGCAGACTATCATCTGGTTTCAAACTAGCAGTGTCAGATAAGCTATTCTTTCAGCTTTAGCACAATTTTCTTTTTCTGGTCTTGATAGTTTGAGAATCTCTCTCAGACTGTCTCAAGAGAATCATCTTCACAGCAAAAGCTTCTGACTCCACTTCACACCTGACTCTCAGTGAGATGAAGCATAGACTAAAAGATCTTGCTCCCCCTTGACTGTATTTCTAGATAAAATACATTTCAGACAGGTCCACAGGAGAAGGTTATGAACTACAAGCAAGAAATGAGTTCAGAGGGTAAAAGTGACAATTATTTTTCTACATGAACAAAAGTAGAAAAGCTTTGGCCTTTTTCTTTAAAATATATCACACTGAAAGTCCAATACTAATGTTTCTGTAGTCTTTCTTCACACAAATGTTCCAAACAACCCTTCTAAAAAAACGTGATAATTTTGATATGATCATATGATTGCATTTTTTTGAACGGAAATGCCTAGAAAGCACTGCAGCATTTCATAGCAAACAAATTCTTTATAGATGAAACAAAAACTTTAGTAATCTATGTGGTGGTATTTAGCCTCATATTTACCCATTTAAAAAACATACTTTTTGCCTCCTGGAAATTCAACTGAAATATAACCTGCTTAAAAACAGATCTGGACTTAAACTGTCAGAAACTTAAAATCCTTGAAACCAAGAGGAGCATAAAAAGGTGATTGTGAAGGTATTTTTGCATGCATTTTATATGCTGACATATTTGTCACCTGATCCTCAAAGAGTGCTCTGTGAAAAATCACCATGCTTGTAATTTTAACTGCTTGCTTAGGCACATGAACTTCACTAACTCCTGCTACAGCTCTACTAGATGTTTTCTGAAGAAGAGCACCATGGAAAAAAAGCATGAAGAAGAGCAAAATCTCCTTTAATAAATTGTGCCATGTGTAGTTCAGTTATTCCACAAGGAATTTCAACTATAGAAAGGTATCTCCAGCCCTACTTGCCTGCTTAACCTTTTGATTGCATTTCTTTGCATAGTAAATTTCAGTTTTTTGTTTAGTGTAATCACTTAACTCTGTTAAAAAGCAATCTCTACTGTCTTTATGGTTTTCTTCTTTTTTTTTTCCAGATATATCAGTTCTGTAAAAATCTCTGAGTGATTAAAATTTCCCTGACTTGAAACATGCATTTTGCTGACTGGTTTCACCTATTTTCTGTTCAAAAATACAAGAAAATGTCATCAAATCTTCCACTTTTTTGTCTTCCATGACACCAGATAGAAAATTTTTGCGTTGTTTTAGAGTATGTGTATGCCACTTCTAGCACATTATATTGCTGATCTTTCCATAAATGTAATTTTTCAAATACATATAAATTAATTTTCCCATATTATAAACTAATCCAAGGGCATGTTGAGTGATAATTATTATGACAACATTCCCCAAAATGCTTCTGGAATAGCGCACTAGAAACTAACAGTATTTTACTCATTAAAGTACTGATGCTAATGAGATCACAAACATATCAGCATCCTTGTTTCTTGATCCTGAGTGTCATGATTGTGTATTTTTTTCACCAAAGCTTTATTTGCCCTATTTTTCTGCTGAAAACACAGAGGCTTTAGTGGATATTATTTATGCTTTGTGATGAAGGATAGGCCTCCCTTTGAACTCCAGTTCTCTTCACATGTATAGCCAGACAATAATATACAGAGCAAATAGAATTAGTTATAATGCTAGATGTGAATATTAATGAATGAACATAATCTTACATTTTTGTAGAAGTATTCTTATTCAAGACTAATAATCAGCATATTTTATTCTAATGATCAGACTCTCTAATCTCTTTTCAACAGCACTGCTGCTAATCAACGTGAAGCAAAACACCAGATTATTCAGGGAGCAACCATGTCTTTGTGGTCTGAACAGTAATGGAGTCTGACAGCAGTTTATAAACCAAACTTTATTGAGGCTGTGAGAACGATGAGCAGCAACGCACCCAAATGGCGATTCACCTGATCGCTGATAACAAACACAGGGTCATAAACAATGCCATGGCTCGGGTGGACTATCAGAGACTTAATGTCCAGTCAATCATGCAAATGACTTTTGAATGCTGATAAGAGCTGTGTCACTCCTTGGCTCCACAAACGTGAGTATGAGTTGCGAGAATCACACCTTACATGGCAGTAGCACTGGCTACATGTCATCTCAGATGATATGGGTGACATTGTGCCCGTATGACAATGGGGCAGGGTGTCAGACTCCAAGAAAAGAGAGACTTGCAGAAATAGAACAAGGTTGCAATAAAGACACCCCTATAAATTTTCCAACATTTCTTAGCTTCTGCTGTATTGTCAAGTTTAGATCTGAAGGTACAAAGTAATATGAGCACAGATTTGTGTATGTGTGTGTGTGTGTGTGTGTGTGTAGAGAGAGTTTTCTTTGACATGGCACAGAGTGAGGTTCAAGCTCAAAATAAGAAGGAAAAATAAGGACAGCATATTAGACAAACTGATTGTCTACAGCACCAATAGATATCCATCTGGAAACTTTAGATGAGTTCTGTTCATTGTTCCAAACAATATCCTCTGGTTCATTCACTGTTCCTTGATAGGAACTCCATGTGAAATGAAAACCGTCTGTTGCCTAGTATCAGACTTCTAGACAAAATGCCCATGAAGAAAAAAATTCAGATATCAACATAAAGTATATGGAATAACATTTTCTGAATACAATGTTTTTGAGAATTAAGTAATAATATTCTTTTCCATTGTTAATTGCAAACTAAAATTTGTGTGTACAAAAGTGAGTTTAGTTGTCTACCAGTATGCTTTTATTTGCTGGTGGTGGGAACATGATCCTGCAACAAAAGCAAACAAAAGCTGTGGCTTGTGATTATGCCTCTTCAGAAGGTTTTTCTGTTTGTGGCTCTCTGTATAACAGAACAAAACTATACACAGTAGCTATTTAACATTTTAAAGTCCAGCCTTACTACACTGTGCTGGTCTTCAGGTTCTCTGTCCATCTGACTTCCCTTCATCTTCAGTCAGTGTGCAGAATTGGACCTCTATCTCCGGCCTTGTTAGAGCCAAGCAATGCAAAAGGATTAATTTACATACCTTATGCACAGCTCTTCTGTTTCTATACTCCATGATAGTAGAACAGCATGACATACTCATTCAAGTTCAATTCACGTCAACGCATGCTGACTAGATATTTTTCTTCAGAGCATCTTCTAACCTTTTTTTCCCCCCCTTAAACCATATTTGCACAGTCCATTCATTATTAATTCCTAAGTGCAGAACTTCACAGAATCACTGAATCATTGGAGTTGGAAGGAACTACTAGTCCAACCTTCCTGCTAAAGCAGGTTCACCTTTATCAGGTTTCACATCCAGGCAGGTTTTGAATACCTCCACAGGGAAGGAAAATCCCCGGTCTTTTTGGACAGCCTGTTTCAGTGCCCTGTCACCCTCACAGTAAACACATTTTTCTTCATATTCAGACAGACCTTCCCATGTTTCTGTTTGTGCCCATTGCACCTTGTCCTGAACTTCAAAACTAACTTTGTTGAATTTTATCAGTTCATCTGTTTGTCTGTTTTCTGAACACTTCCCTCATTGAGGCTTTGTTAATGTAAATAAATCTCTTCTGCATTTCAACATTTAAATCATTCATGAAAAGCCAGAACTGTACAACACATGTAAAAACCTTCTGCAGAACCTGTCTATATACTACCTTCTGATTTGATAGCCAATCACCGTTAATGACTTTTTGAGCACATCTGATAATTTTGCACATCTATAATACTGATCTTCTTAATCTTATCTTTTGCTTATAAGTGTCACATAAACCAGCTTCAAAAGATTTTGTAAATTCATAATATCTAACATATACATTTCTACTCCTTTATCAGTAAGGCCATTATCCTATCACAAAAAGAAAATTAGATTATTCTGACAAGCTTTGTTCCCAAGAAATCTGTGCTTGCAGTTACTCTAATGTTATCTCTAGGTGCTTATAAATTATTTGATTATTTGTTCCAGCTTTTTACAAAAGGAACTAAAGCTAACTCTCACATAATTCTCAGTTCCTACTCTTTCACCTTTTTGAAGATGAGAACCATGATTTTTCTTTTTTTCCCAGCTTTCTGAAACTTCATAATCTTTCATGGATTCTATAAGTTTTCAGCAGGTCTTTAAAGTTTTCTGAGTAAAACTCAAATGGACTACCCAACATAAAGCTTTCTAACTTACATTAGAGCTCTTTAATGTATTTTTCCTTCCTCCAGACTGAATTTTTACTGCTTTTCTTGTTGATTATGTGTCAGCTGCCTGATCTCAGACAATATTTTTAACAATATCTGAAGCTAAAAAGAACATTAAACACTTCAGCATTCTTTGTATCTTAATCAGTTCTTCCTTCCCCGATTCAGCATTTCCTTTTATCTTCATCTTGATACTAACATGCTTGCTGAACTTCTTCTTGTTGCTCTTTATAACTTTTGCCAGTTGCATCTTATTTAACGCCTTGGTCTTTTGCAAATTTTTTCCATGTTTGCCCTTAATAATTTAACTTCTTTTCCTGTGTTCCTTCTACTCCCTTCATGCAATTAAAATCACTAAGGGGTCAATACTTTACCCAAGCCGGGTTTTTTCGATATAACCTATCCTTCCAGTATTTGCAGTCTGTGATTGTGCTTTTGATACAGTTTTTTTATTAAGCTGCCAAATTTCTTTACCCTTGTTTGTCACAGAGTAGAAGTACTCGAAATTCTTAATTATTGCTCTAATAAATTTGCATGTTCTAGGTTTATTTAATCTAATGTCTGAGAGTCTGGAGGTTTCCCCAAGGGAAATCGACAAAAGCAGTAGAAAGCATTTTAACTTTCCCTGTGGGCTTTGACCTATTTCCCACAATCACCTAGGCAGTTTCAAATAACAAATCCCCTGCTATTGAGGGACATACGCTGGATCTCTCCTGCTCTCTTGCTGTGATATATTGCAATTTGTTATTACCATTGCTTTTTGGTATTTTTTTTATCTAAGGAAATAAACTTAGACTTTGAGGTTATGAAGAAATATGTGAAGTGAAGGTTTAGAGCAGCTAACCTGTCATGTGCTTAGTCGTAATTCTCCACAGACATTGACTTAAGGGCCAATAGATCTTCATTAGTCAATGTGTCTTCAACATTAAATTAACATGCACAGTTGCTAATTTCTTTTTCGCATAAAACTTACTATTTAAACTTTTACCTTAGTACATAAAGCTCTACTATCTAATGAGTTCTTCACCATTTGTTAGCCAATTATTTGTGCTAAACCAGAGAACCTTAATTTGCTCCTTTTATAAGTTATTTTATCCTCTCTCCAAAGATAACTAGAAAATAAAGAGAAGCTCAGGAAAGTGAAACTTTCTGAAGGCATGAAAAATATAAGTTATGGGTAGCTGATATTTATCCTCCTGCCGCAGTTGGATTTATACTATGTCTGTCTTAACCAGGACAGAGACTGAGAGGAAAGGGAAAAAAAATTGTCTGAAGTTTAACTTCATTAAAAGGCAATAACAGCTGAAGGTCTTCTTATCCAATTCAGATATATACAACCCAAAATGCAACATATACTTGATGGAAAAATTGTACTCATTATCCCATTACCATATGGTTTATTTCAAATCTATTTGTAAAGAAGGGATACTGCCACAGAGAGTTAATTGGATATGATGTTCATAATGTAATATGAATCACAATAACGATCCTAAGTAGCCATTATGATAAGAGCAGTGAAATGGAACTCAAAATAACAGTGCAGATGAGAACATATCAGTCAGTTTGAAAGGATAGGAGCCTTCCAGTGGAGGAAGTGACCAAATACAATATCTATTCAAGGACTATTAAATGCAAATGGAAAGTGTCTTCCAGAAAGCCAAGTGCAACTATTTGCCATATGAGCGAGAAACAACAAATAAATAGCTTTGTTGCCATAGGACATGTTCCTATCCATTTCCTAAGTCTCTCCTATGTAGGATTCTTAGGCATCTAATAACACGTTTGAACTCGGATTACAACCTTACTTCAACATGGGTAGTAATCTGTCTCTATCCTGTGATGTTTTCAATAAACATATTCATCATGTTTTACTACCGTGAAATCTGTTTGTTCGTATTTTGGAAGTGACCGAAAGATTCAGCCATTGCTGGAGAATAAGGATGATCTATCAAAGAAAATTAGAGATAAGACAGTGGGAATCCATTATCTCCACTTTTTAAAAAAATAGCTTTATAACTAGCCTTCTTATTGTTGGCAACACAATAGGTAAAGGCACAAATCCTCAGGTATGCTTGTGGTCTCAAATTCATGCTTTCCATCTAAATGATTGTCTTATATTTTCATATAGGTGTCCACCCAGATAAATGAATTTGACATTGCAGAAAAAGGGCACATCCACAGAACCATCTCTGAGTGAGAAAACAAAGCAAGGAAACAGTATTTGTGAAGAATAACCTGATCTTGAACACGGGTTAGGAACTAGAGGAAAACTCTCCATCTTCTGATGTGCCACATTCATGCTTCAGTGTCTTCACAGGTATTTTATACAAGTAGCTTGATTAAAGCTGTTACACAGTAAGCTGATTCATATTAGTCATGCTAGATAATAAAGGCAAGAAAATTTATTTTCTTAATGTTGTTCATTCTTACAGAGGACATTAAGGAGTCATCAACTGCAATCAACACCACTGTGATCTGGTTTGTTCCATTGTATTGTCATCCTGTATATCTTTTTGGTGAACTTTCACAAGACTTTATAGTGCAAAATAGGAAGAAATTGCTTATATACAAAGTTGTATTTAAGTGAAACCTTTTCAGTATGATTTCTTTGAATTCTTATATATTCATCATAAGAAAAGGCAGATACTAGAACAAAAATGATTTCTTATAAAAATGTCAGCTTCTTCAAAGTTTTTACGTTGAAGAATAAAATAAAAGATAAAAATTTCCTTTCTGACTTTCACTCACTGACTGCAATGCATGTTATGGAGATAACATTAAGATATGACTCATTGTCTGCCAAGTAAATTATACACATTTTTGGAGGGATATCAAAAGACTAAATTAATACACATTTTCACTTAGTCTCTGTAAATACTGAAAGCAGACTTCAGGTAAAATATTGAAATATGTAAGGTCATCACAACAACAGATATATGGAACAGGAAGAAATCACACACAAAATTATGACCATATAAATGCTAAACTCTGACACAGGAAAATAAACCTGCCTAAAATATACAGCTCAATTTTGTGACCCAGCTGTGGAAATATTTCACCCATGTCCAATATTGGTTTAGTTTCCGAGGCTGTCTCTCTCAAATCAGAGAAATGTGTATAGGTAGCATGCAATATCTAAGTATGGACAAAGGAAGAGGAAAATGATTGGTTTTTATATTTAAGTCTGATGTAAACTGTGTGATGGAAATCCACTTCTTTAGTGAAGGGTTTATCTTAGAAAGGTCAGACCCTCCCCCCTCCAGAAAGGGGTCAAAATTATGATTTTCACCAGATGTTAACCAAGTCATTTTCTGGATGCAAGGTAAGATCTCATGAAAACTAGGCTTCTTACATACATAATAATTGCTATTATATTTGGTGAAACAGCATAAAATTATTCATATAGTACCTCAGTGTTGAAAACAAAGAAGCTGTTTAAGCATGATGCCAAATGTGTAGGTAGAGTTGCCCAGGAAAGCTGCACAACAGTGAGGTGTTTGAGTGAAAGGTCTGCCCAGGATGGAGGCAGACTGTTGCCGTTCATGACAACTGACCTCCTTCGGCTGAGGCGGCACAGAGGCCAGTGCCAGCCCCCGGTCCAATGAGCACTGACACCAATATGAGGATGCTGCAAATGGCGTTTATTGCTTCACTGACACCTTCTTATATACAATCACTCCTTCGTTACCGCCTTCATGTCTGCATAGGCAATCCATGTCATTTCCCTTAGCGTAAACCTAAACATAAATAGGAAGGGGTTCCCTCTCCTAACCTTTCCGTACATCGCGAGATCTTCTGACCGCCGTTCCCTACAGCAGACCTTTCCATACCACCTGGAAGGAACAGCTAATAGAACCTGTGAAACTGGATCTTATTTTCGCCTCAGAGGAGTCTGTGTGGTTCCCTACAAAACAGAGCCTGGGCACCCCATTCACAGCATGGAATGGGAATGTAGGCCTGAAAACAAACCGAGTCACAAAATTATATAGCATGGAAAATTAATCTTATGTTAAAGATACCTAGACATTATATCGTCATTTCACATCACTTAACAGCAAGGCATGCAAGTTAAGCTTCTCATTTTGCTTCTTCACAAAACTAGTCAACAAAAAAAATCATGAATACTTCCAGAAAGCAACGCAAAGCAATCTATCCTATCTGACTTATACATCTATGTTCAAAAGACAGGTACTGGAATGGAAGTGGCTCTTAGTCTTTGTTGCCAAATAAATAAGCCTAGATGAACACATTGTTTGTTTATATTTTTAGATGAACTAAAGATAAATGACATAAATCCCAGCCTGCAACTGGTCACCTCACAGAGACTCAGACAAGGCAGACATGTTTAATGCATTCTTTGTCTTCAACACCAATGTAGGGCTAAGGGAGTCCCAGTGCCCTGAACTGGAGGACCATGGCTGTGAGAATGATAAACTCCCAGTTGATCCTGAACTGGTGCAGGATATACTGCTCCAGCTGGATCCCTCTAAGTCTATGGGGCTTGATGGGATTCATCCAAGAATATTCAAAGAGCTGGCTGATGCCATTGCAAGGCCTCTCTCAGTGATTTTTGAATGCTCTTGGGAATCTGGAGAGGTTCCAGTTGACTGGAACCTGGTTAATGTTGTCCCAGTTTTCAAGAAGGGCAAGAAGGATGACCCTGGTAACCACAGGCCATCAGTTTCACTTCAGTGACTGGTAATATTATGGAAAAGATTATCCTGGGAGGTATTGAAAAGCACCTGAAGGGCAACACAGTCATCGGTCATAGCCAGCATCACTTCATGAAGGATAACTCCTGCTTGTCAAACCTAATTTCCTTTTATGACAAGGTTGATCAAGGGAAGTCAGTTGATGTAATCATTTTGGATTTCAGTAAAGCTTTTGATACTGTCTCTCACAGCATCCTTCCGGACAAAAGGTCCAGCACACAGCTGGATAAACACACTATGAGATGGGCAAGCAACTGGCTCATGGGTTTTGTGCAAAGAGTTATAGTAAATGGGTTTACATTAGGATGGTGTCCTATCACTAGTGGGGTTCCACATGTCTCCATCTTAGCCCCAGATCTCTTCCACATCTTCATAAATGACTTGGGAGGCAGAGAGGCCTTGAAGAGAGACCTAGACAGCTTAGAGGACAGGGCAATCACCAACTGTATGATGTTTAACAAAGGCAAGTGATGGATTCTGCACTTGGGATGGGGTAACCCTGAATGTAGGGACAGACGGAGGAACAAGATGCTGGAAAGCAGCACTGTGGAAAGGGCCCTGGGGGTCCTGGTTGATGGCAAGTTGCATATGAGTCAGCAGTGGGCCTTGGAAGCCAGGAGGGCCAACAATGTGTTGGGTGCATCAGGCACAGCATCATCAGCCAGTCAAGGGAGGTGATTGTCATGCTTACTTTGTGCTGGTGTGGTCTCACATCAAGTGCTCTGTGCAGTTTTGGGTGCCACAACATAAGCAAGGTAGAAAGCACATAGAAAGCATCCAAAGGAGGGCTGCGAAGATGAAGGGCCTAGATGGAAGTGATCTTGTTTGGCTCGGCATGGAGAAGAGGAGACTAAGACCCCATAACAGTCTACAAATTCTTTATGAGGGGAAATGGATGCACAGGCATTGATCTTTTCTCTCTGGTGACCAGTGACAGGACCTGGGGGAATGGCATGAAGGTGTGTCAGAGGAGGTTTAGTTTATATATTAGGAAAAGGTTCTTCATCCAGACGGTGGCTGGGCACTGGCAAAGGATTCCCAGGGAAGTGGTCAAAGCACCAAGCCTGCCAAAGCTCAAGAAGTGTTTGGAAAATGCTCTCATGCAAACAGTGTGATTCTTGGGGTTGTCCTGTGCAAGGCCAAAAGCTGGACTTCGATGATTTTTGCCATCCCTTCCACCGCAGGATATTCTATGATTCTATGAAATGTACATTAAATAAAATGTTTTCATAAAGTGAAATATTTGTAAGTTGACACATTATTTCAGGACTAGCCTTGCTAAAGCTGAAAAATTTGAGATAAAATCTCCCAGATCATCTGATATCTGTCTGAATGTGCTGCAGGTTTATCATAGAGGAATGAAAAATGGAAAATAACCTTTTAGGCCACATAGTCCACACCTTGCTATTGCAGTGTTTCAATTTTACAAGTTTCATTTGGTTTTCTTTTCTGTCAGTTTTGCCAACTCCAAAAATCCCTTGTGGTGATTTAATGTTGCTTGTTTAATATGTTTAAATATGCAGTATATGTACAAACACGTTTAAACAAACATATGGGGGATTTCAGCAAGATGAATTCCTGCTAGAGTATTTGGCAGTTCTCTTCTCCTCCTACATTCAGGCTTCAATGTCTGCTCAGTACAGTAAATTATATGAACATCAGCCTGCATTACTGAAATTTTAAATCCCTCTTTTAGTTTGTCTTTCAATTGTTTATGATTTGTTCCTCTAATATAAATATATGTAAACAATCTCAGATTTTCTCCCATGCTGTGGCTCCCTTCTCACTCAACACACATAGACATGCTCACTTACCTAACAGATCTTTCAGTTGCCCTAGATTTTTCACAGCTCCTCTGCCACAGAAATACTCCTTCATTCATCTGAGTTTTGTGGGTTAATTTAGTACCACCTCAACCTACTTTTCATCTATAGGCAGGGTCAGAAACTGAGGTGCTTAGGGAAGGAGGAGAAGGTGGCCAGGGAAACCTCTGAGAAGAAGAAGGGGAAATGAAGAGAACTCTCTGGTTCACAGCTTTGAAGAGCTACAGAAATGATTTTGGATATTGGATGTGAGTTTTACTCATAGTCAGTAGTTCCATAACAAAGAGTAGCATCAAGATGTTCTTTCCTTCACAGAAATTGCCAGGAGCCTCTGAATGTAATATTAAATGAACATTAGTAAGTTCTGTTTAAAATGGAGTGTAGTGATTCAGACACGAAATTCTGAAATGAGCAGATACTATGATCAGGAATAGCTGATCATCCTGAATAACAACTCATGAGCAAACAGAGCAAGTGCTGCCAGATATCTTCCATTTGTATTTCCATGAATGCACAGAAAAATCCATGACGGTCACTCTAAAGTCTTATAATAAAAAAAAACCCCAAAACAAAAAAACCCCACCACAAACAAAAAAAAGCCCAACACCCCATCATGCTCATCTCTGCTAACTTAAATTGCTTTAGTCAAAATCAATATGATAAGCAAATGTATACCATGATGAGTAGGGCTTGCACGTTCTCAATTGTGATCAGGTTAGATCATCAATTTCTGAAATACACAGAAAATGCATTTATAACAATGTGCTGTGTCACCAAATTAAAGCATGAACAGGGACAGAGACCAAGATTGTAAAAGTTAATGGTTAGAGTTGTTTTCATATTTTTAACATTCATTTTAAAAATACACTAAATTTAATTCTTTTAGGACATAACTACTACATGGATTTCAGAGTTTTACTCTAACAACATACAACAGTGATATTTCTAGTGTTGATAATACCCATCTATTAAAATGTGCCTATTCCCTAACTGGACTTAAAATACTTCAGTCTTGTGAAAAGCATTATACAAACTTTTTCATAGTTTAATATAAATGGTACATCACTGATTAGAAAAAACTTTGTTGAATTATAGCTGTGGGCAAGGAAATACAGCTTCTATTAATTTATTTCATTGGAAACATAAGCATTCAGGAAAAGTTAAAGCCCCTTTAAATTTTCCCCATTGGATTACTTGATAGAAAAAAGTATTTTGTTCATCTTCTCTAATTCAACCAAATATTGCAATTGCTGTCACCATTTAAAATATGGATGTAAACTATTAACTCAATTTTCTTCTTATTGTAATATCACAGACTGAGAATTATGCTTAAAATATGTTTATGTGTATGTACCTGTGTGTGTGTGCTTGCATA
>NW_008684182.1:0-23587 GCF_000695815.1 Acanthisitta chloris
GAGCTCCCCGAAGGGCGGGGGGAGACCCCCTGGCAGCCCCACGGAAGGTACCGCGCGGAGGGGGAGAGAGAAGGTCGTGGTTGGGGCTTTGGTTTGGGTTTGAAGTCGGAATTAGCATGAAAATAGGCTCATTTCTCACGGTTTGTGGGGTTTCTTCCCTTAAAAGTTTAGGGAATTGCTGGAGTGTAGAAGTTGCTTGATCCCAGAGCAGCTGCTTTTTCAGAGTTCCAGCTTAAAAAGTTTCAAATTTCCCACTTCATCGTGGCCTTCCAGTACTTAATGGACTTCCAAAAAGAGGGAAAGTGACTTTTTACAGGGGCTGAAGTGACAGGACAAGGGAAAGTGGTTTCAGGCTTTTAGATTGGATATTAGGAGGGGATTGTTCCCTGTGAGGGTGGTGAGACACTGACACAGGTTGCCCAGAGAAGCTGGAAGTGTTCCAGGCCACGTTGGACAAGGCTTGGAGCAATCTGGGCTGGTGGAAGTTCTCCCTGCTCGTGACAGTGATGGGATTGAGATGATCCTTAAGGTCTTTCCAACCCAAACCATTCCATGATGCTATGAAATACTCAGTATTGTAACCTTGCCCGTATTTTCCCAGTCCTTGCTCCCCTGTGTTTAATCTTTGGTGGATGCAGTAGTGATTTCTCCTCCCAGTAATCTTCAAATACACCAGACAGGTTTGACACAGTGCAGATGTTATTTCAGCTCAGCTTTACACAAGGCTGTGTGAAAATCCAGGCTTTGATTTGGAGCAGTCACCTTGTGTTTTTACCTAGAAGTTATCTCTACATGTTTATACTTTGGCCAGTGAGTTGTGAGACTGCTGGAAGTACAAACTGCTGCTTCCAAAAATTGTGTTTTCAGAGCTTTTAGGTCCTTCTCAGGAGGTGATTCCTCCAAGCACCCAGCAAATGATCCTTTGCTAGAGCTGGTGCAAGGAGAACTTGTCTTCGTACCAGGTTAGAGATGAGTTGTGGAGCACAGTGAATTTTGGAAGCTTGTGAAATGACCTCTGCTTCACTCAGGGGAGGTGTGATGTGTCAGCTGGTGAGGGAGACAAAACAAGTGAAATATCTCCTGAAAGAAGTCCCTCTTTCCTCACATTCCCCATCCTATTTTTTCCCCCAGGCTTATATCTTTGTCTCTGAGCTCAGCGATTTGGAGCACTGATCTGCTTCAAAGAGTGAAGCTGTGTGGGCAGTGTGAGGGTTTTTTTTTTTTTCCTCCAGCTGGATCAAGTCCCTGCTCTGGTTTTTCTGTGCAGCTGCACAAGTGACTGTGCCAGCTCAGTGTCACTTGTGCTGGGCACAGTGTGTGCCCACTCAGCCCAAAGGTGCTCGTGAGACTTCAGGTTTTAGCTGTGGTTTAATAGCCACTATAAGCTCCTCTGACTACACACTGCTGCCCAGAACCTCCCTGAATGCTGCCCAGAACTTCCCTGAGTATGGAGCAGCTCTGCTGGGAGGAAAGGCTGAGAGAGTTGGGATTGTTCAGCCTGGAGAAGGCTCTGGGTTGACCTCATTGTGGCCTTCAGTGCCTGAAGGAGCTACAAAAATCACGGAGAGAGACTATTGACAAGGGCCTGGAGTGGCAGGACACAGGGAATGGCTTCCCACTGCCAGAGGGCAGTGAGAGATGGGGTATTGGGAAGCAATTCCTCCCTGTGAGGATGCTGAGACACTGGAATAGCTTTCCCAAAGCAGCTGTGGCTGCTCCATCCCTGGGAGTGTTCCGGGCCAGGTTGGATGAGGCTTGGAGCATCCTGGGCTGGTGAAAGGTGTCCCTGTCTGTTAGCAGGGGTTGAAAGGAGTGTCCAGATGGGTCTGGAACATATCCTGAGGCTGCAGCCAGCTGTGCTGTTCCAGCTGGGAATGCCTCCTGGCTCTGCCTGCTGTTGTAGCAGTTGGATTGTCCCTGTTGAGGGACTCCAATCACGTTTCGACCAGCTCATCAGTTTGGGTTTGAGTGTGGCTGTGCAAAACTGATAGTGGAGGGAGTGAGGAGGAAATAGCTGGAATGGGAATCTCTTTGCCTGTGTGTTTCCAGCAGGATGGAGCTACTGCAGTGCTCAGTCCCTGTGGATCACTTCCACAGGCTAAATTAGACTTTTGAACAGGTCATGATGTGCTTTTGTACCCTCCCTTCCCTTGGTATCTTGGCTCTGCTGTATCCCTGAGGTCTCTCTGGCTTGCGGTGTGATGTGTGTGTGTTTTTCCAGGGAAGATCCCTAAGCTGTACACAGAGGTGGAAGTGAGTTCACAGCGAGATCCATACCCCATGGAAATTCCCTGTGCAGGGTTGGAGTCTGCAGTGAGGAGCACTCTCCAGCTGCCTGGTAGGAATCCTCCTGTGGTGAAGCTACTGAAGAGCACCAGAGCTGGTGAGTGATTCCTGCACATGGAAAACTGAGATTTGGGGGCTGTTTGTTCCATTGTGCAAGTAGCAAGTTGTGGCTTGATGCAGCAGCTTCTAGAATTGTGTCCACCACAGCAGGGGCTACTCAGGTCCAAGGTTTTCTTGTGGGTTTTCAGCCTTGCTCTGTATTCCAGTGGCTCAATAAACTCCTCTGGTGTCCAAGTGGAATTTGCTGCAGTTGAACTCTGTCATTTTTGGCTGCTGAAACCAGTTTTCCATCAAAGAAAGTTATGATTCTTGTTGCCCTGAGGCAGCAAAGCAGTGGCACTTGGGAAACACTTAAATCCTGGAAGCTGGAACCTGTTCTTGCTCTGTAGGGCCTGGAATTTTGCAGCTTTTTCTCTGGAAAAGGTGTAAAAATGCTGCTGAGACCATTCTGGAAAATCAAACTACTGGAGGTGGCAACTGCATGACCTTAATGTGCTCCAGTGATGTGACTCAGGTCCTGCAGAGCTGGAATCCATCATTCTAAAGACTTCCTAGTTCTTATGGCTCTTTCCATGTGGGTGATGTCCCAGCAGCTTGTTGGAAGTTTTGCTGCTTCAGTCACTGCAGAATTCCAGTTTGTTTGGGTTTTTACTTGTCAGAATGTGTTGGATGTGACACAGCTGAATTTTGAGATCCCATTTCTGCTGGTTTCAGAGGAGCAGGATGGAGAGGATAGTGAGAGAAGGAAAAGGAGGAGGAAGGCAACCAAAAGGAAAAGAGAAGGGAAAAGCCAAGAGGAGGAAGAAGAAGGATCTCTGTCCTGTGACATCAAGCTGGATGACACCCTGGATCGTACCTTGGAGGATGGAGCTAAGCAGCATAACCTGACTGTGGTCAATGTGAGGAACATCCTCCATGTGAGTGTGGGGACTGGGCCAGGAGCCAGAAAGGACTCCAGGCCAGACTTATGGGTACTGGTGTAGTACTTGGAATTGAGAATGTGGGAGATTGGGCACCTACATCCTGATCCCTGCTGTTAGATCTGTAAAGGGAGAATCATGGAGTGTCCCTGTCAGTCCCCTGGACTTTGTTTTGGTAGGAGGTGTTGATCCCAATCCCTGTCGGTCACCTGGACCTTGTTTTGATGGGAGGTGTTGATCCCAATCCATATCAGTCCCTTGGACCTTGTCTTGGTGGGAGGTTTTGATCCCAATCCCTGTCAATCACCTGCTTTGGTGGGAGGTGTTGATCCCAATCCATGTCAGTCTCCTGGATCCTGGTTTGATGGGAGGTGTTGATCCCAATCCATATCAGTCCCCTGGATCCTGCTTTGGTGAAAGGTGTTGATCTCAATCCCTGTCAGTCCCTTGGACTTTGGTTTGGTGGGAGGTGTTGCTCCCAATCCCTGTCAATCCCCCCAAACAGGGTACAAGAGCCTTTTTTGTGTGTCCCTGCAGGAGGTGATCACCAATGAGCACGTGGTGGCCATGATGAAAGCAGCAATCAGTGAGACAGAAGATATTCCTTTGTTTGTAAGTCAAAAGCTTCTTCACTTTGGTTTTCCAGTGGTTCCAAATGCACAAGGCCTCAACCAGTGGCTCTTCTTGGGCCACCGTGGACTACGGAAACAGTTAGGGTAGATTAGGTAATTTACTTGTTAGAATAATTAGGTTGCATTGCCAGATTGGCCACGTGGGTGGAGTGAGTAGTGTCTGTGTGGGAGTGTAAAGGAGGAAACAGAACCATGAGGAGTTATTGGTGAGATTACTCCAGTCCTGTCTGGGAGGAAATGAATTTAGAGGTAATGAATTGAACCAAGAGGAAAGTGAAAAAGTTGCTGGGGAAATTCTGTAGTTAAGTCAAATAGCTGAGCAGTTGCTGTTGTCTTGTTTTGAACTCTCAGGAGCCCAAAATGACTCGTTCCAAACTGAAGGAGGTTGTGGAGAAAGGAGTGGTGAGTACATCATCTGCTTTACTCTTGCACCCTGTCCCTGCCTGAGTGGGTTTGGTTGTGCCTTCTGAAAGAAGTGCAAAGCCTTGCTGTGATTGAGTCTTGGAATGAAACCAAATCGGTTACGACAGTGTGAAAAAAGATTCAGCTGAGATGAGCAGCACAGGGTGAGGGAACTGGCAGTGTCCACTGTCCTCAGGTCACTGCCTGGACAGATCCCACAGGTGGTTTGAAGCCTTTGAGCTCTGTTGTTGCTTGGAGATCAAGGCCTCAAGTGCTGTTTCGATGTAATAGTTTGTCCAAGCTGTGATTTTTTGTAACAGTTCAAGTGTTTGTGCTCTCCCTAGGTGATTCCTACCTGGAATATCTCCCCAATTAAGAAGGCAAATGAGGTGAAGGTGAGTGAACTGCTGCTGGGCAAGGGGAGACTGTAGTAGAGACATCCTGCTGAGCCAGAGGTGTCTTGGAGAGGTGGAGCAAGGAGTGACCAGGAGCATTGACCATGGTCCAGAAGGCAGGACAGGGCAGGTGACCTGGCAGAAGGTGCTCAACGTGCCCAACAGAGCTTCCTTCAGGGGCAGCCAGAACCTGGGGACGTGATGCCATGTCCTTTCTCCTGCCTGGTCCATCTTCCCACCTTGGCACTGCAGCAGCCTCTGCCTGGATGGAGCTCCTGGCAGTGATTGCCACTTGCCCAGGCCTCATGCTGCAGGTGCTTCCTTGGGATTCACACCCTGTGGGGCTGCCTGGAAGCAGAGTGTGGGTCTCAGGTGCTTGTTCCCGAGCTCTGCCTGCTCAACAAGCTTTGTCAGCCAGGTGTGGGCAGGACCCAGCAGCTCTGAGTGGCCATGTGAGTGCTGGAAACATCTCTGAGGTGGTGTCTGCTCCTGAGTGTTTCCACCAGAGAAGTGCTGAACCACTTGTGCCTGTTCTTGCCTCTTTTCAGATCTACCAATCTGTTAAGTCTTTTCTTGGTTCCTGTACCTTTTCCAGTGCTGTCCTTCCTTTCTGAGCCTCAGGATGTTAGAAATCTTGGTACCACCATCGTGTGCCATGGCAGTGCAGTTCTTCATCCTCTCAAGCTGTCACCTCTCTTCTCTTGTGCTGCAGCCACCTCAGTTTGTGGACATTCCTCTGGAGGAAGATGATTCATCTGATGAAGAATACCAGCCTGAGGATGAGGATGAAGATGAGACAGCAGAAGAGGTAAATACAGCTCATACAAAGGTCTGTCCAGCACAGAGCTGAGGCAGAACACTCTAGTTTAACACATGAACACATTTGCAGGTCATTCCACACCTTCTAATCACCTTTTTTTTTTTTTTTTCAATGCTCTATTATTCATTTGGCTAAAGAAAGAGCCTTTGGGACATGAGTTGAAGAAGTGCTGGATTGTCTGAGAGTAATTTTGCATCTCTTTGCCCTGTAGAGTTTGCTGGAAAGTGATGTGGAGAGCACTGCTTCTTCCCCTCGTGGAGCCAAGAGGTCCAGGACAAGGAGGTCCTCTGAGGAGGAGGGAGGGACACACTGTGAGGTAAACTGGCCAGGCAGTTTTGGTTTTGCTTTCTTTGCAAACAACCTTCAGGCCTTGATCCTAATTTATTAATAAGCAAAAATACATGTTATTGCTTAGAGCTGTGAGGCCATTCCAGGTACTGCTTGGCTTTAGGGTCCTGCTCCTGCAGGAAGGGCTGAGTGGAAAACAAGCACTTAAAGCACTGGGAATGGGAACAATTGGCTGTTCCTCCTGAGTGTGATGAGATCAGGAAGGTGTTTGTGGTGTCTTTGTACACTGGCAAGTCTGGGAGTAGTAGATGTAGTGTGGGGGCCAAGGATCAGCAGACAAGAGCAGGAAATCACCTGAGAAGTGACTCTGGAATCAGAAAGAGCAATCATGGTGTTGATATTCCCACTTTCCACTCGCCAGTAGTTGGTTTCTGGGGAAGATTGTGCCACAATAACTGGTGCTCAGGCTTAGCTGCTCTAGTAATGTTGAGACTGATGCTCAAACCTCCCAAATATCTCCTTGCAGCAAGTGTTGATGTTGCTCTGTATTTTCTGCAAGCCACAGTGAGTGTGATATGAAGAGTATTTCCTTCTGTGAAGCCTTTCTCCCCTTTCTGCTGGGCCACACTCTGGTCCAGCAGGAAAAAAAAAAAGATTCTGTCCTTGGAAATTTATGTTCTAAACAAACCCTTTTAACACAAAGGCCTTTTTTAATTAGATGGAGAAGGTCACTCCACCTGTTGTTCGACATATTAGCGCTGAAGTTGTTCCCATGGGACCTCCTCCACCTCCTAAACCAAAGCAAACCAAAGACAGCACCTTCATGGAGAAGCTGCATGCAGTGGATGAAGAGTTGGCCTCAAGTCCTGTCTGCATGGACTCCTACCAGGTATGGTTTGAGGGAGGCTGGGACACTGGGGGATTGAATTGGGTAGGAAGGAGGTGATTTTCTGCTGCTCTTGTTGCTTTTTACTCTCCTTCTGGGGCTTTAAATGGAGCTCTGAGCTACCTGAGCTGGGGGAGGTTGTCCCTGGGCTCTGGGGGAAGGTTGTCCCTGGGCTCTGGGGGGAGGTTGTCCCTGGGCTAGAAGAAGGTCACCCTGACCAGGGCAGGAGGTGGGACTGGATGATCTGTAAGATCTTTTCCAACCCAAACCATTCTCCTCTGAGTCTTTGATTCCATACAACTGAATCTCCATAGTGTGTAGGACACATTCCTGTTAGGAATGTTGTTGGTGACACAGAGTTTAGTTTCTTTTCACTGCACTTTGTGTTTATGCTCATAAACCTCTGCCTTTATTTTGACTGTTAAATCTCACTCTGACCTTTACATCACTAATTGCACTTTGTGTTTTTGCTCATAAGTCCCTGCCTTTGTTTTGGCTCTTAAATGTGACTCTCTGACATTCACAGAGCTAATGAGAAGAGTTTTCCTTCTGCAAGTTCTCCTGTAGCCTTAGTTGTGTTCTGCAGGCAGTTTTTACTGTGAGCAGCTGAGGAATGGGTTGTCAGGAGAATCTCTGTCTCAGATAAGTGAGGAGAAAAGCTTTGCTGCTCTGTGCAAGGGTGAGGTGAAGGACAGTCCTGTGCTGCTGCTCCAGATTCATTTCGGGCTGTGAAGAAGCAAAACATAGTCAAACCCACATGGAAGAACCAAATATTGCAAGTGGAAATTCCTTCCTTGGTGGCAGATAAATTTAGCAGGAGATGCTAAGTGAATAGCAATGTATCTGTAAGGAATAGCAGTTTAAGAGGGAGAAGAGTGACAGTTTAGCTTTCTCAGAGAACCAAATCCATGGTTCTTTGTGGCAGGAATCTAATACTTGTAAGGAATAATGAGTTGTAATAATTTGTAAGTGTTGGCCTTGCCTGGCTGGGCTGAGAGCCCCAGGAAAAGCAGAGATTGGTGGTTACAATGTGCTTTGGCCTCCCCTTGCAGCCCCTGGAGGACAGTCTGATTGCCTTCAGGACAAGGTCCAAGAGGCCCCTGAAGGATGTGCCCCTGGGGCAGCTGGAGGCAGAGCTGCGAGCCCCAGACATCACCCCTGACATGTATGACCCCAACACTGCGGATGATGAGGAGTGGAAGAGGTGGCTTGGGGGGCTGATGAACGATGATGTGGAGAATGAAGGTTTGTGGCAGTTGCTCCAGAGGATTTTGGGGTTATGTGGTGGTTGAGCCCAAGTGCTGGTGCTGCCCCGAAATTGGGGTGATCCCGGTACCAATCCGGGCTGGGGGGAGCACATGGAGAGCAGCACTCTGGGAGAAGGGTTTGGAGTGATGTGGGTGAGAGGTTGGATGTGACCCAGTCCAGAACCTTCTCCTGTGCTGGGCTCATCCCACAGCATGAGCAGCAGGTGGAAGAGGTGATTCCCTGGGGGGTTGTTGTGTCCCAAGTGCAGAACCAGCACTGAGCCTCATTGACCCTCAAATTACTTCTGCACCTGCCAAACACTTAGCCTTGGGGCAGGTAATGACATTTCTACACCTGTTCCTTCTCAGATGAAGCAGATGATGATGATGATCCTGAGTACAACTTCCTGGAAGATCTGGATGAACCTGACACAGAAGACTTCAGGAATGATCGAGCTGTGAGGATCACCAGTGAGTGCTTGATTCACCTCCTTTCTTGGGAGGATGAGGGAGTCATGTGGGAAAGGGTTTTGTTGCCTGTGGAGGGTGATTAAAGTCAGATCTGCTGAGCTGAGCAGCTTTTGGCTCTCTGGGAGTGGGTGGAGGGATCTGGGCAGAGCTGCTGTGCTCTCAGCTGCAGCTTCACTCCATGGCAAAGGCTGAGGAGCAGCAGCTCTGTCAGAACCTCAGCCAGTTCAGACCCCTGGATTAGGATTAAATTACCCTTAAGTCCTCCCAGTCTTCAGCTTAGTTTGATAAACATATCTCTTTTTCCTTTGGAACAAACCACACTTGGTTGAGTTCTTATTCCAGGCTTTAAATTTAATTGTGACAATGAGGTGTTTATGATATTTTGGAATCAAAACCATCTCAGCTAAAGGTTTTTTGAGCTCAGCTTTGACAAGGGAATTACTAGGGGCCTTTTCTTCTTGGTCCTCCCTTTGCAAGAGGAAAGTTTCCCTTTGGGAGATCAATTCCTTACATGACATGATGTTATGACAGGATTGCTGAGGGTTTTCCTGGGAGAAGAATCTTCATGCTTCTCTTTGATTTTTTTTTTTTTTTTATTTTTTTTTTCCTTGCAGAAAAGGAAGTGAATGAACTGATGGAGGAGCTGTTTGAGACAGTAAGTGCTGTCAGGTGTAACATGAATGCTGAGAAGCCACCAAGGGGCTCTGTAAATGCTCAGTGTGCCAAGGGCTTTGCCATAAGGATCATTCCTAGCCCTTTGGGAAGAATATTCTGCAGGAACTTCCCTAAGTCCCTGCAGAGGTGAATGTCTGTGCTGAGACAATCACCATGAGCTGTATCAGCTAAGGATGGTGGTGAATGTCCTCCCTGAACTTTCCACTCCTGACTGGTGTTCCATGTTTGCTGTCAGTTCCAGGATGAAATGGGTTTCTCCAACATGGAAGATGAAGGTCCAGAAGATGAAGATAATGTCACAGAGTCTCGACCAAACTTCAATACCCCCCAGGCACTTAGGTAAGGGGCAGCAGGCTGGGAGAGTTGGGGCTGTTGAGCCTGGAGAGAAGGTTGTGTGGAGACCTCAGAACAACCAGCAGGAGCTGAAGGGACTCCAGGGAAGCTGCAGAGGGACTTGGGTAGGAACTGCAGGGACAGGACAAGGAGTAATGGGGAGAAATTGAGGGAGGAGAATTTAGATTGGATATTAGGAAGAAGTTTTTCCCTGGGAGGGTGGTGAGACACTGGCACAGGTTACCCAAGGGGGCTGTGGATGTCCCAACCCTGTCACTGTTCATTCCAGGCTGGATAGAGCCTTGAACAACCTGTTCTGGTGGGAGATGTCCCTGCCCAGGGCAGGAGGTTGGGATTGGATGATCCCTAAGCTCCATCCCAACCCCTGAACAGTCTATTTGTTTATGGTCATAGCAGTAAAAAATCAGTAGCAACTCTAATAACTTCGTCCCTGGTATTGTTCCAGGCCAGGCTGGACATAGCTAGGAGCAACCTGGGCTGGTGGAAGGTGTCCCTGCCCATGGCACGGGGTGGAACTGAGTAATCCATAAGGTCTCAACCCAAACCATTCCATGACTCCATGATTTCTGTCTAGGTAACAATTCCACTGTATTTAACCAGCTGCAACCACTGGCTCAGGGGAACTGCAGTGTGAGTGGTGTCTCCTTGTTCATGGGGCAGATCAGCTCCAGATGAAGCTGTGTCTGTTTGGGAAAGGAGCTAAAGTGAAGGCTGGAGTTCCTGGATGCTCCCTCTGGGATGAGCAGTGCCAGAGGGGAGTGCAGCACCTCTTACCCAGCTACAGACTAAAAGCAAAGCAGCTCTGTGTTCTCTCTTACTCTCTCTCTGTGCATTTGGCTTTGATATTGGGTAGTTTAATTCATTCCTCCTTGGTGGACACTTGTCCCACTTGTTTCTTCCCTGGTTTTAGCTGCATAGAAGATTCTTAGAGGTGTTTTGAGGCAGAATATGTGTTGGATTTATTGCCACACCTGGAATCCTGTGCTCAGTTCTGGGCCACTCAGCTCAGGAGGGACACTGAGGTGCTGGAGCAGGTCCAGAGAGGAGCGCCGAGGCTGGGGAAGGGTCTGGAGCACAAGTGCCATGAGGAGAGGCTGAGGGAGCTGGGGGTGTTCACTTGGAGTAGAGGAGGCTCAGGGGAGACCTTAGCACCCTCTGCAACTCCCTGCCAGGAGGTGGGAGTCAGGTGGGGGTTGGTCTCTTCCCCCAGGTAACAGCAGCAGAACAAGATGGCACAGACTCAGCTCTGCCAGGGGAGGGTTAGGTTGGGTATTAGGAAGAGATTTTTTTATGGAGAGAGTGCTCAGGCATTGGAATGTGCTGCCCAGGGAGGTGGTGGATTCACCATCCCTGGAGGTTTGTGAGATGAGACTGGATGTGGCACTTAGTGCCGTGGTCCAGTGACCACAGTAGGGCTGGACTTGATGATCTTGGAGGTTTTTTCCAACCTAGTTGATTCTCTGATTATCAGTCTATTCTTAACTCTGTTACTCAATTAAAACATTAACCTTATTCCCAGTTAATTCTTACCTCAGTTAAAAAAGTATTAGCATATTATCAGTCAATTCAGCACTCAAATACTCCACAATATTGACATCATCAGTCTATTCTGAACTCAAATACTGAATGGATTTATTTTTTCGATGAAGCCACAGGATTTGAGGCAGTGTTGGATCTTTCTGGACAAGCTCCAGTGCCACCCAAAACCCCTTGGCCTCAGTCCTTGCTGATGCTACAAGTGAAATGGGATTGGGTGATGTATTTTAGGTTGGTTTAGGCCCTGACTGCTCTGGAGAGTATCCAAGCACATGAGTGGAGCACAGAATTGTGGGCAGAAGTGTTCCCTGTCCTTGGAATAAGGAGTTGGAGCATTACTGGGGTGGAATAAATTACTTTTTTTGTAGCCAACTGTGCCAACAACTCAGGTTTTTCAGGCTGGAGTAGAGTGACAGTGGTGAGTAGCACTGGGAGTTGATACTCCCTGAACTGAGCATCCCAGTGAAGTGCTCAAAATCCCTGTGGATGGTTAGGAAACCATCTGGTTATCATACTTTGCTCTGGCTGTTTCAAACAGGTTTGAGGAACCTTTGGCTAATTTGCTGAACGAGCAGCACCGAACAGTGAAAGAGCAACTGGAACAGCTGAGGATGAAGAAGTCTTCAATCAAACCACCACAGGAGGCTGAAAAATTAAAGCCTCAGAATGAGAAACCTCTCCAGAGTCTTGTCCTGGACAGTGCACAAAGAAAGAGGCTCCAGCAGCAAATGCAGCAGGTGGGAAAATGTTGTCTGGGCTGAGCTGATGTGTGTGGTGTGGGCAGGGAAAGCCAAGGGCACTGCCAGACTTGGTGTGATTCCTGCAGGGAATTAACTGCACCTGGAGCTCTGTTAGGTGATGGTCACACCCAAGACAGTTGGGGTTGAATGTGTAGCAGAGCTTAGTTGTTGGCGTGTTCTCCTGTGAGATGTGTCCCTTGGCTGTGTTTGAATCCTGATTCTCCAAATCCTCCTTCCACCAACTTATTCATTTCTGGCTGAGAATATTACTCTTGGGGGGTTTGGGTACAGATGAGCAGATCTGAGGGCTCAAGTCATTGTTTCTAAAGAGATAACCTGTAAGTATAGCTATTGAGAAAGGAAAACCCGTTCTGGGTTGGTGGTTTTGGTATGAGGCTTTGGTACAAAAGTGCCTGAAGACTTAATTCCTCCCCTGGATCTTCAAGTTTCCCCTCAGTTTTGGTTCCTTAAAATAGTTTTTGCAGGCAGGGATTTTTTGAGGTGCTCAGAGATGTTTCTATGCCTCTAAACCTTTGCTTTCCAGGGTATTGAATTACTAACCTGCTATAAAAACCCTTTTGTCTGATTTTATTCCTCAAGCATGTACAACTTCTGACACAAATCCATCTCCTTGCAAGTTTCAACCCTGCTTTAAGCTCTGAGGCCAGTACCACCAGGATGTTTCTGGTAAGGATGTGTCTCAAACCTGAGCTGCATCAGCTCAGAGCTTCAGAGTGTGTGAAGAGGTTGAGATGGAGCTTAGACATCATCCAGTATCAACCCCCTGCCCTGGGCAGGGACATCTCCCAGCAGAGTAGGTTGCTCAAGGATTTAGCCAACCTGGAGTGAACAGTGACAGGGTTGGGGCACCCACAGCCTCTCCTTGGGGGCATCCACAGCCTCCTTGGGGCAGCCACAACCTCCCTGAGGGCATCTGCAGCCTCCTTGGGGCAGCCACAGCCTCCCTTGGGCTAACCTGTGCCAGTGTCTCACCACCGTCACGGGGAAGAATTTCTTCCTTATATCCAATCTAAACCAGCACATGGAATCCTGGAATGGTTTGGCTTGGAAGGATCTTAAAAGATCATCTCATCCCACCCCCTGCCATGGGCAGGGGCACCTTCCACTAGTCCAGATTGCTCCAACCTGGCCTGGAACACTCCCAGGGATGGAGGAGCTTCTCTGGGCCCATCCAACCTGACCTGAAACACTCCCAGGGATGGAGCAGCCACAGAGTCTTTGGGCAATCTGTGCCTCAGCACCCTCAGAGTAAATCTGTTCCTAGATTTGTAAGGCTCCAAACTGAGCCCTCTTGCACAATTTATTGCATTATTACAGTCCATGTGTTTGTTCTCTCCCCAGTAAAGGTAAGAACTGTTCTGTGACCTCTTTCTGTGTCTGGTCTGCAGAATGAACTGGGGAACTTCGCCCGGAGCTCCACTCTGCTCCACCTGTCCCTCAACCCCAAGTTCCAGACCATGTTCCAGCCCTGTAACCTTCAGGGAGCTCTGCAGCTCGTCGAGGACTTCCATGCCCAGGTCCCAATCGACTGGAGCCCTCGGAAAGCTGTGAAGAAGAGTGGTATGGAGAGGGGAAAAGGATGAGCAGGGAGACGTGTTTCTGTCTTAAGGGAACCATCCCAGCCTGACCATCCTGGAGCTGCTCTGGGGGTCCCACTGGCACCCTCAGATTGGCATTGCTGGCACCAATACCCCATCAGAGTGACCCAACAGGGCCCTGAGGATCCCCCACACGCTCCCAGTCAGATCAGTTGCTTCCCCAGCTCACCTCCAGTTTTTCCCAGGGCACATTCCCAGGCTCTGGCTCCTTGAAGCCCTTGAATCATGGTGCAGTGACACACAAAGGCTGGAGCTGGTGCTCCTGGGGAGAGACGCTCAGGGCTGTGTCCTGTCCCAGTCTGTGCCCAGTCACAGCTGCAGAATCATTCAAAGACCTCTGAGACCATCAAGCCCAACCTGTGACCTGACAGCACCTTGTCAAGTAGATCAGAGCACATCCAGTATCTCCTTGAACACCCCCAGGGATGGTGACTCCAACACCTCCCTGGGCAGCACATCCAGGGTCTAATCACCCTTTCCAGGCAGGAATTCTTCCTAAAGTCCAACCTAAACCTCCCTTGGTTGTAGCTTGAGGCTATGGTGTCTCATCCTGTCCCTTGTTCCCTATGAGCAGAGCCTGATCCCACCTGGCTAAAACGTTCTGGGGGAAAGGAATTTAACCTTTTGCTGATGTAAACTTAGGAGCAAAAACTAAGAAATACACAAATCCTAAAAGACAGGAAGAAAGTCTCTGTTTGCTGGGAAGGGAATAAAGGGAACAATGTTTTCAAGAAGTCAGTTGGGGAAAAACATTCATGCATGTCCATATCTGTCCTTCCCTCTTAATTCTTTCCACAGCCAGTGAATTTTCCTGCTTGCCAAAGCAAGTGGCCTGGATTTTGGCAACCAGAAGAGTCTTTATGTATCCAGAGTTACTGCCAATATGTTCCTTGAGACCAAACCCTCCCCGGGACAAGATTGTCTTCACCAAGGCAGAGGACAAGTAAGGGCTTGGAATTATTGATCAAAATGTCTACAAATGAGCTGGGTTAAGGAGCATTTCTGGGGTGCAAAGCTTGGGGAGAGCTGTGCCACGGCACATAGAGTGTGTGAAGGGGTTGGAATAGATCATCTAGTCCTGCCCTGGGCAGGGAGACCAAACCCTCCCCGGGACAAGATTGTCTTCACCAAGGCAGAGGACAAGTAAGGGCTTGGAATTATTGATCAAAATGTCTACAAATGAGCTGGGTTAAGGAGCATTTCTGGGGTGCAAAGCTTGGGGAGAGCTGTGCCACGGCACATAGAGTGTGTGAAGGGGTTGGAATAGATCATCTAGTCCTGCCCTGGGCAGGGACATCTCTCACAGAGCAGGTTAGGTTGCTCGCGAGGAACGGACTCCAGCACACCAATATGATGCTCTGATAGCCAACTTTATTTAGGGCACCTAACAGTATTTCTAGTATAAAATCTCCCATCCATGCAGCTACACCTGATCACACTACTTTGGATTGGTTGCTCCACTTGTCAATGCATACAGTTCTTACTTATGGTAGGTTACAAGTTTAAGCTGCAACCTGTTCTCACATCCTGGGAAACTGATAACAGGAGCTACACAGTGTCCATGAGAACCTAAACAACAGCACTATTCTCAGCTTGTTAGCAAGACGACTTATCTTATGTATAAGGCAGCAAAACTAAAACCAAACCTAAAAACCCTGGCAGCAGGAGAGAGCAAAACCATTATAAGGTGTTGGATTGAAGAACATAGGAATGCATGAAGATAGAAACAAGGTCAGCAAGACCTGTTTTGTGTGTCTTGTTTTTAATTGCTTAAGCATTCCTTTAACCATTGCTCAGGTTACAGCCCCTCTGCTAGCCAGGCCCCAACAACACCCCAACCTGCCCTGCTCTCTGAAAGGTTTCTCATCTCTTCTCCCTTCCTTCTTTTCTTGCTCAGTTTGTTGGCTTTAGGTCTGAAGCATTTTGAAGGGACAGAGTTTCCAAAGCCTTTGATCAGCAAGTATCTCCTGCCAACAAAAACTGCTCATCAGCTGACAGTAAGGATCAAGAACCTCAACATGAACAGAGCTCCAGACAACATCATCAGGGTAAGGGCCCTGGGCTGGGTTTGTTACAGCAGGGGACTTGTGCTGCTTCTTCCAAGGCTCTTTTTATACATGTGCTGACACTCTCTTAAGATAAAATGTCATCCTTTAGCTGGAGGATTTTTTCTGAAAGACCTTTTCATAGTATGTGAAGGGGTTGGGATAGAACTTAGAGATCATCCAGTGCCAACCTCCTGCCCTGGGCAGGGACACCTCCCACCAGAGCAGGTTGTTCAAGGCTTTATTCAGCCTGGAATGAACAGTGCCAGGGTTGGGGCATCCACAGCCTCTCCTTGGGGGGACCCACGTCCTCCTTGGGACACCCACAGCCTCCCTGGAGCATCTACAACCTCCCTGGGGCAACCTGTGCTAGTGTCTCACCACCTGCCCAGGAAAAAGCTCTGGGTAAAACCTTATGAGACTCCCAGTTAGAATGACTTTATTCACACAAACCCTTTCCCAATCCTTATCCTCCATCCCAGCAGTTCCTGCACAGGTGACCTGACCACATTCACCTTGTCTGCAATTCTCTCCTATTTCCACTCAGTACTACAAGAAGACCAAGCAGTTGCCTGTCCTGATGAAGTGCTGTGAGGAAATCCAACCCCACGAGTGGAAACCACCAGTGGAGAGAGAGGAACATCGTCTGCCTTTCTGGCTGAAGGTACTGCTGCAGCTCCTCATCCACCACAGGACTGGTTGGGTTCATTTCTCAAGGCTTTGCCTTGGCTGTCCATATGGGTTTTCCCTGTGTTTCCTCCAAGAGGCTGTAGGTATGGAGACCATGCCTGTGAATGAGCCAGGGAGCTGTGTCTGGGGAAAGAACTGGGCTCAGATGCCATAAAATCCAGTTCTGATCACCCCTGTCACATGGGGAAGTTTTCTTCCTCCAAAGTCTTGTGTGCACTAAAGCAATTTAGTCCTGTTTTGTCCTTTGGGAAGCAGTTCAGTCCTGTTGGATCTCTCAGGCTCTCAGAGAGCCTTTTAGAGGCTTTGCAGTGTAACTCATGAACTGCAGGTGATCTAAAGTAACATACAGCAGGACACAGTGAATAACCACTTGACCTGCAGAAGGCAGTTGGTGTCTGTCACCTTCTGTGGTGCTGTGGGAAGGTGGGAATGCAGGAACAGCCTTTGGAATGCACTAATGGAACTGTTGTTCCCTTCAGGCAAGCTTGTCCTCCATCCAGGCTGAGCTGAAGCAGCTGGCAGAAGATGCCAAAGAGATGTCAAGTTCACCTGATGCAGAATCTGCTCTTTTGGGACCAGGAAAGGAAACTTCAGATAAAGACTATGATGAAAAATACCCTCTGCTCATGCCCAAGGGACTCGTCCTCACCCTAAAGCCTCTTGCCAACAGGTTCTCCAGGAAGGCCTGGAGGAGGCAGAGGTCTTCGACTCTGAAACCTGTCCTCATCCGGCCTAGTCCTTGTGTGCAGCCCAACCCCAGTCCTGTTAACATGCAGAAGGCTGTGAAGTTGGCCCAGCCAGAAGCTCCTCCCAGCAAGGTCCTGGTACAGGTTCCTCGGCCCATCCAGCCAGCGCCGGTGGTGCCACCAGTTCCAGGGGTGCAGCCTCTGAGTGTGCCAGTGGTGGGAGGTGGGGAGGGTTTGGACTTGGAGAATGTGCTCTCCACTGCACCTTCAGACTCCAGACAAGCTTTCCCAGCTGCTGTACCACCAGCTCTGGTGTCCTCAGAGCCTTTTCAGCCCAGGTTGCTGCTGCCAGCCCTGGCCGGAGCGAAGCCACGGAAACCTTGTGTGAGGAAAGGCTACCAGAGGAAAAAAGGGACCAAATCTGTGCCCCTGATAAAGCCTTCCCCTCTGATCCAGCCATCCCCTGTCATCCTCACTGTCCCTGCCACCACAGTGAAGGTGGTGAACATAGGCAATGGCTGCAACATGATTCAACCCATCAACACCACAGTGGCTAGAGGCACTCAGGCCATTCCAGTGACAACCCTGCTGGTAAATCCATCCACCTTCCCATGTCCACTGAATCAGCCTCTGGTCACCTCCTCCATCCCCTCACTGATTGTCTCTCCTAACCCTGTTGGCCTCTCTGCATCCTCTGTTGGTGACAGTGAGGAGCAACTGACCCTGGTTCCTGCTGGGAACAGCAGCTGTGCCTATCCCATGGCAGAATCCAAGGCTGAGGCTCCAGAGCTGTTTGTTCCTTGCTCTGCTGTGTCCCCCGAGGAGGATTGTGGCACAAATCCTGCTCCTTCCCATGAGGGCAGCCAGGAAAAGGGGACTAAGAGTGACTGCTGCAGCTGGGCAGTGGGAGAAGGAGAGGAGAACCCATCAGAGCCATTGCCCGTGGACCTCTTGCCTCACTTAAAAGATCAGGATGAGCCAGCAAAAATTGAGTCTGAAGATTCAAATGATGCTCTCAAGGAGGTCAGTCCAGGACAGAAGAGAGATCTGTTATGTGCTGAAGAGAAGGAGGAGTTCATGCTGGGCCTTGGCCAGGAGCTGAACATGGAGGCTGCGTGTTCCTGTGGGGATGACCTGAAGAAGGAGCATGTTCCCTGTGAGGAGAAGGGAGAGGAGGAGCAGAGGGCTCTGCAGTCCTCTCCCCCTGGGGAGCAGCAGGTGGATGCAGGTGTGGTTGTTGGACAAGTGAGCAGTGAGTCTCCCAAGGCTCTTCCCTACCCAGCAGATGTTGAGGCAGAATTTAGCAGCCCCTTGGGAAGACCAGAGGATTCATCCAGCATAGATGGTCAGTCCGTGGGGACACCAGCTGGCCCTGAGGCTGGGGGAGAGAGGGAAGGGCAAGAAGAAGAGGAAGAAGATGACTTTGATGATTTTACCCAAGATGAGGATGAGGAAATGTCATCGGCCTCAGAAGAATCTATTCTGTCAGTGCCAGAACTTCAGGTAAAGACAAACAAAAACCTTCAAAGTCTTTCTAAAGGCAACTGAGTGTCCAAAAACCTCCTGTGGAGTCAGGGCCAGTCACAGTGGGAATTCCCATGGAAAGCTGAGCTGGTAGATCTGTACTGGTGTGACCTTGTGCTGGTCACAGTGAGGTTGGACACCACGTTTGTGTGAGCAGATCTGAAGCCCAAACTAAGGGAATACATGGCAGATCTGCAGATTTAAACCCTGCTGAGCTGCTCAGAGCTCCTCAGGAAGGAGGTTCTTTAGTGAGAAGCTCTTCAAGGGAGGATTATCTCCCAGGTCACAATTCCAAAAGGCCGTTAAGAGCTAAGGTGCTCACTGAGGACTCATTAAGGAATTCCATCTAACTTAAGGCACAATGGGCTGAACTTTGCACAAGAATAGGCAACTCTGGGGGGTGTTGGATTCTGTTCCCTGATGGAACTCTCTGTTGGGCAGGGGCTGCTCTGTGAAATTGGCTGTTAAGAATCATGAAGTGGGTTGAAAGGTCTCAAATGTGCTGTTTTCTTGTTGCTTTTTCAGGAGACCATGGAGAAACTCACTTGGCTTGCAACAGAGAGACGTTTGAGCCAAGAGGCAGACTCTGAAGAAGAGAATTCCCAGGAAGAGAACTCTGAGCCTGAAGAAGAGGAGGAGGAGGAAGGGGAAGGAATAGAGAGTTTACAGAAAGATGATGAAACCTGTGGAGATACATCAGAGGAGCCTAAATCTGCCTTCACCTTGGCAAAGGCAACTTCTCCCCAGGTGGAAGCTCACAGAACTCCTGCAGGTGAGTTCTGGGGGTTCCTTGGACACAGAGCATGGGGGAGCAGAGCTGCTATGGGACACTCTCTGGGCTTCAGTTCCCTGAGCTGAGTGATGCTTCCCACCTGGAAATCCAGCTCTGGGATCCACTCACAGTTCCTGCCAGAGAAATTCTTGTGGAGATTTGCTGAGGAGCTTTAGTTCATTGTAAACCCTTCAGGCCTCAAAACATGCAGACAGATCTGTGGTTTGGATTAGCTAATTCCCAAATAACTGAGAGAGAACAATATTAAATGGTCAAATCTTTCTGAGGTGAATTAAAGGTCACTTTAGGGGGAAAAAGAAATGAGACAAAATCACAGTATCCTGCAAGTGATAAATGAACCTGAGCAGTGAACTTGGAGCAGGTGAACCCTCAACCCATTGGACCAACAGATTCCTAATCCTAAAGTCATGAAAAGGTGCATTTCATTCCCTGTGGTGTTGACTCTGTTGGGTGAATAAGAAGCTAAAGGGCTGATTTGCAGAGTGAGCAGCTCTGAGGCTCATGTTGTGTCTCTGTTCCCCCTGTGATTGTTCTGCCCTTGGAGTATGTTCATTCCTAGCAGGTTGGAGCTGAGGAACAGCTGGGAATGGCCTTGGGGCTGTGTCCAGGGATTTCTCCTGTCAGATGCTATGGAAATAAACATCCCATTGACCAGTCTGACCCATGGGAAGTGCTTTGCTCCTCCACTTTCGAGCAGGCACAGGCAGGAACTCCTCACTGACTCCAGAACCTGCTGTTCTCTTGGAATATTCCCTGTCTGCCAGCCCAGGGCAGGTCCAGAGTACCTGTGCCACCAGCTCACCTTGTGCTTCCTCCCAGGAGAGAACCTGAAAGCTCCTGGGAAGAGCAGGAGCTCCCACAGGACCAGGAATAAGAGGGGTCGAGCTCGTGCCAGCAAGGACACCTCGAAGCTGCTGCTGCTGTATGATGAAGACATCCTGGAGAGAGATCCCCTGAGGGAGCAGAAGGATTTGGCCTTTGCCCAAGCTTATCTGACCAGGGTAAGGCAGCACAGGGTGGAACCCAGAGACAGGGGTTGAGAGAGGGGATTCTCCCCCTCTGCTCTGCTCTGCTGAGACCCAGCCTGGAACACTGCACAGTTTGGTGTCCCCAGCATGGGCATGAACTGTTGGAGCAAGTGCAGAGGAGGCCACAGAGCTGAGTAGAGGATTCGAGTAACTTCCCTGTGGAGAGAGTTGGGACTGTTCAGCCTGGAGAGGAGAAGGTTGTGTGGAGACATCAGAGCACCTTTCAGGATCTGAAGGGGCTCCAGGGAAGCTGCAGAGGGACCTGGGTAGGATCTGCAGGGACAGGACAAGGAGGAGTGGGGATAGACTGAAGGAGTAGAATTAGGAAGAAGTTTTTCCCTGTGAGGGTGGTGAGACATTGGCACAGGTTGCCCAGGGAGGCTGTGGATGCCCCAACCCTGTTCAAGGCCAGGCTGGACAGGGTGTGGAGCAACCTGGGCTGGTGGGAGATGTCCCTGCCCAGGGCAGGAATGGGATGAGCTGATCTTTAAGGTCACTTCCAACCCAAACCCTTCTGTGCTGAACCTGGATGTTACATGGTCCTGTTGCCCCTTCCAGGTCCGTGAGACCCTGCAGCACATTCCTGGGAAATACGAAGACTTTCTCCGTGTCATCTACGAGTTTGAGATCAGCACAGACAAGAGAACAGCTGTGGATCTCTACTCCACCCTGCAGAAGCTGCTGCACGACTGGCCACAGCTGCTCACAGACTTTGCTGCCTTCCTGTTACCTGAGCAAGCCTTGGAGTGTGGATTGGTAGGTAGGAGGGAGGAGCCCACGATTGCTTGTCGCAGTGATAAAGGCAGGATAAAAAGTTCTTCCTGGGGCAGGAGAGAGAAAGGGCTGGTAAAGTACTTGCTTGTCTTGCTAATCAGAGGGAACAGTTTGATGTTGAAGTTTCGTGCTCAGTGTTGCTCTGGAGGGTTAATTAGCCTTTCCCAGTTCCGTGGTGGGGTCTGACTTCAGGGACGAGTCAGCATAGAGTGGTTCCCTTGTGTTCCCATCAGC
The DNA here is from genome assembly GCF_000695815.1 of Acanthisitta chloris. Taxonomy (NCBI): domain Eukaryota; kingdom Metazoa; phylum Chordata; class Aves; order Passeriformes; family Acanthisittidae; genus Acanthisitta; species Acanthisitta chloris. The sequence goes on from NW_008684182.1 coordinate 21,106, forward strand.
TTTCACTCTGTGAGACACAGATTTATTTTTCACCTCTTCCTGGATTTCTCTTTCTTTTCCCTCGCTCATGTGCATAGGGTCGAAGCCAAACTTGATAGCTCACAGAAGGATTGAACATACAAAGTATTTCTCTTCCTTCTCTTCCCAGTTGCAAAGGGCATCAATACAATGAAAAAAAAGACCAAGGCAGGAATTTTCTAGTTTTTTTAAGGCAGTTTGGGATGGTTGGGAATAAGAGGGGGGATGTTTCTCTCCTGGGCAGTTTGAGGAGCAGCAAGCCTTCGACAAGAGCCGCAAGTTCCTGCGGCAGCTGGAGATCTGCTTCGCCGAGAACCCTGCTCACCACCAGAAGATCATCAAAGTCCTGCAGAGCTGTGCAGACTGTCTGCCCCAGGAGATTGCAGAGGTAACCAGGCCCCCCCTTGCTCTCAACCCCCTGAGGGTGCAGTTTGCCAGCCTGAATTCCTGTCCCTGTGTGCTGCTCCTGGAGACCACAGGAGTTTGCTGAGCATGTTGTCCCTCATGGGGAAACATCTCAGCCCATAGAAGTTCAGACTGGTTTGGGTTGGAAGGAGCTTAAAGATAGCTCATTCCACCCCTGCCATGGGCAGGGACACCTACTAGCCCAGGTTGCTCCAAGCTCCAGCCAGCCTGGTCTGGAACACTTCCAAGGATGGAGCAGCCACAGCTTCTCTGGGAAATCTATTCCAGTGCCTCAGCATCTCACAGAGAAGAATTTCTCCCAAATATCCCATCTAAACCAGCACATGGAATCCTGGAATGGGTTGGGTTGGAAAGACCTTAAAGATGGTCCCTTCCTACCCCCTGCCCTGGGCAGGGACACCTTCCACTAGCCCAGGCACACTTCCCACTAGCAGAGGTTGCTCCAAGCCCCATCCTGACCTTGGATTCAAGGCTTGGAGTTGCCTCCTCAAGGGGCTGCACAGTGAATTGCCCTGTGAGTCTCCTATTTCCCCCTCCAACAGTTTGCTGAGCATGTTGTCCCTCATGGGGAAACATCTCAGCCCATAGAAGTTCAGACTGGTTTGGGTTGGAAGGAGCTTAAAGATAGCTCATTCCACCCCTGCCATGGGCAGGGACACCTACTAGCCCAGGTTGCTCCAAGCTCCAGCCAGCCTGGTCTGGAACACTTCCAAGGATGGAGCAGCCACAGCTTCTCTGGGCTGGGAAATCCAGTGCCTCAGCATCTCACAGAGAAGAATTTCTCCCAAATATCCCATCTAAACCAGCACATGGAATCCTGGAATGGGTTGGGTTGGAAAGACCTTAAAGATGGTCCCTTCCTACCCCCTGCCCTGGGCAGGGACACCTTCCACTAGCCCAGGCACACTTCCCACTAGCAGAGGTTGCTCCAAGCCCCATCCTGACCTTGGATTCAAGGCTTGGAGTTGCCTCCTCAAGGGGCTGCACAGTGAATTGCCCTGTGAGTCTCCTATTTCCCCCTCCACCTTCCTTTTATCACCTCACAGGTGAGATTTGAGCTCAGTGGGTCCTGCAGAGAATTCTGGAGGGATTGTATTTCCATGTTAATTTGAGGAATGATCTCCAAATACCCAGGCAGGAGAACCCATGGGAGCACAAACTTCCATGCTGGAGGTCGAACAAGCTTTGCTACTCCACTTGCTTTGGGAAATCCTTCAGGGTGGAATGTGGAGATGTGGGATGAGACAGTGGATTTCTTTTCCAGCTGAAGACCCAGATGTGGCAGCTGCTGAAGGGACACGACCACCTACAGGATGAGTTCTCTGTGTTCTTTGATCACCTGCGTCCCTCAGCCAGTCGCATGGGTGACTTTGAGGAGATCAACTGGACTGAAGAGAAGGAATATGAGGTGGGAAATCTTCTCCTTAAGGCCAGAAAAGATAAAAGCTGAGATAAGAGACATGTTTGAACTGGAAGAACTCCAATAGAGGCCATAATTCCAGAGGGAGGGAAGCAGTGGGGTGGGAGAGCTGCTGATGTCCCAATATCAGTGTGTGAAGGGGTTGGGATGGAGCTTAGAGGTCGTCCAGTGTCAACCCTCTGCCCTGGGCAGGGACATCTCCTACCAGAGCAGGTTGTTCAAGGCTTTAGCCAACCTGGAATGAACAGTAACAGGGTTGGGGCATCCACAGCCTCCTTGGGGCATCCCCAAAACTCAGAAATCCTTGGGAGAAACCAGAGCTTGGTATGCTGAGAGCAGTTGTTGTGTTGTTCTGTAGTTTGATGGGTTTGAAGAGGTGTCTTTGCCAGATGTGGAGGAGGAGGATGAGCCCCCCAAGATGCAGCCAACCACGAGAAACAAGAAGAGGAAAGAGATTGGAGGCCAACACAACGACAAGGTGGGCCTGGGGGAGTCTCACTGCTCCATGGGAGGACTCTGAGCAGGTGCATGGGGGTAAATTCAGAGGGTGTGAAGGGCTTGGGATGGAGTTTAGGAATCATCCATTGCCAGCCTTCTGCCCTGGGCAGGGACATCTCC
>NW_008684183.1:0-863 GCF_000695815.1 Acanthisitta chloris
CTGGCTGAAATCAGTCAGAAAATGTGAGGGGCACAAAGGATTGGGACAAAAAAATAGGGAAATATTTAAAATTGCAAATATTCACTAATGACATTGATCACTTTAGTTATTGCACCTTCAGGCCATGAGACAAGTGATCAACATGGAAAGATGTCAAAAAATGAAGAGAAAAAACTCCAAGAGATCTTTTGGGGAAATGGTCAGTTTGAAAAAAAACAACTCTTTTGAAAGCAGAATGATTGATTTGATGAAAATGGTTTGCATGTTTTCTTTCTTTTTATAAAAGAGAAATATATTTTGGTTTGGAGCATTCCCTCCCTCCCTCCAACCCTCCCACTTTAGCCTGTTCTTTTCTCTGAGGCAAAATGGGACCTGGGTGAAGTGGAATGTCCAAAGTAATAGAGGAGGGGGAGAAACCAGACTGATACATTTTGTACAGGATGGGATTCTTTTGGGGAAAGAGAAAAATAAAAAGCATAAAAGCATGCACAGAGCCATTCCATCCCGCTCCAGCCTGCCCTGGCCCTTTGCTGCCCTGTGCCACCTGCAGCAGGGAAATGCTCCTGGAGCTGTGGCAGGGCTGGATATGGCAGAGCTGCCTTGGCTTTGGGCTCCCCTGGCTCCAGCAAGGGAGAGGAGCTCAGGCTGGAACGCGGTGGATTCCCCAGCAGCAGAGGGACAGGGCAGCTCTGGCTCTTTTGGAGTTCAAATCAGAGCTTGTCAGGAGACCATGACCCTCAGCTCAGGCACCTCTGACCATCTGCAGACTCGAATCCCTCAGAGAGGAGCAGAACAGCAGATGGAAGCATTACCTTTGGGAGGGATGGCCATGGGCAGTGCCACAGCCAACAGGAGCCATCTCC
>NW_008684184.1:0-23020 GCF_000695815.1 Acanthisitta chloris
CTGGGGCCGCGCGCAGGTGTGGGCAGCCAGGCCTGCCCCCCGACCCTGCAAATACTACCATATGTTACAGCCTGGGACCTGAAGGGGAGAGGGAGGCACAGTGGAGAGAAAGCAGGAGAGCTGCCAAGATAAAGAATTCATTACAGAGGAGTCATGTCGTGATCTCACGCTGGAGACGAGTGAAATAGTCTGTGTGACTTAACATCGGGTGAAAATACCCCAGACCACATGCTGCCCTCCCCCCACCCGCTTATACTCCGAGCAGGGTTGCTCAGAGCCTCCAAACCTTTATTTTATTTTTGTCAGGGCTTAAAACACTGCTGTGCTGCACATTACTGTTTCAGCCAGTATTTCATTCAGGGATGATGTTGACCTAGTGTGTGTGCTGTATAAAACGCCATTTACTACACAGGTTTCATGAAGAAGTAGAAATCTAAGTTCACAGGGGATGTAACAAGCAAGTCTCTCATCATCTTATTTTGCAGAAGGATGTCTTCCCCAGGCTTGCGGATAGTGATACGCCGATAACATGCGTAAGCTGCACAGCAGATTTGACGACACCCATAAACATTTCCCCCCAACACTGTTTCTTGGCCAGTGTACATTTTTCTCTTTTTGAGCTTTTCTTCTGTTGTCCAGAAAAAAAAATCAAACTTCGGTTGTTCATAGAAACAGGCAGTGTGACATTGCCACCATACCCTTGTTCTTCACTGCAGTCTTGAATACATAGCCTGTGCTTGCTGAGATGTACAGAGAGTACAAAAAGGAAGAATGGGGCAGGATCACCAGCCAATGTAGCACAAGTGTACAGAGGTTTGGGGTAGAATGCACAGATAACAATGCCAAATATCCTAATTATGAGCCACCCTTCAGATTTTTCATGGCTTAGTTTTCAGGACGTAATATAAGCTTCAGGAGGCTTGACAGGAAAGGGTTGTGCACTCAGATATGGATGGTATGGCTGGAAAAATACACTACCGTGATGTTGGTAGGAGATGTGAACTGCTTAATTAGACCCATACCTGGATCTGTATGCTCAGGATCATTAGGAAGGTTAAAAGTCAGCAAGACTGATGTCAGCCTGCGAATGGCTCTGAGAGCACGAACAATAGCTGTGAGAATCATGAACTGGCCTGTTTGTATCTGTTTTGGTTTGCTTGGATGCATAAGGATTATTTGAAGGAAATTTTTTTGTTCTGCTGCTTACTGCATTAGTAAATGCATCTAGATAATTTGTCAATTGTTGGATTCTGTAGCAGATAGCAAGCAAGCTCAAGTAGGACAGCTTATCTGGAAGCTTATACCAGTTCATTTAAAATTACGTCCACCACTCTCCCAAATAGAGTAAGAAATTGTTTTTATTCCCTATTACAAAGGGCCCCAAGCGTATAGTCCTAAAATGGATTATCCAACAGTGAAGTTAGCTGAAGACATCTCTTGTTTTGCTGCTTGTCCCTGTCCATTTGGTTTTGCTGCCTAAGATTCTTGTAGGCCAAGCTGTAAAGCATATCACTGAAACCCCCTTGGTTAAATCCTACAACAGACAGACAAATCAAAAATACTAGGAAACTACAGCCTTTGTTTCCTCCAAATGCTCTGGACTGCAAAACACCCATCCGTGTGTTTTACAGCTGAGCCATGTGAAAACCTTCAGTTAAAAATAAAAAATGATCGCAATCTTAAAACTTGTGTTGGCAATACTGAATGTAATTCAGCTCTACTGATAAGCCAGTAATGAGAGGAATAGGCATATTATGGCCCCAGAGAGACAATACACAGTTTGGAGTACCTTCTGCACAAAAAGGGGAAAGTGCAGATGTAAGCTTGACATCTGCAAGTATCAAAATTTGGTCTATAATTAATGCAAGAGTTAACGGGACTATAACTTGTGTTGGCAATACTGAATGTAATTCAGCTCTACTGATAAGCCAGTAATGAGAGGAATAGGCATATTATGGCCCCAGAGAGACAATACACAGTTTGGAGTACCTTCTGCACAAAAAGGGGAAAGTGCAGATGTAAGCTTGACATCTGCAAGTATCAAAATTTGGTCTATAATTAATGCAAGAGTTAACGGGACTATCTGTGATGACTTTTATGCATGACGAATATTTACAGTGAGATTTTCAGGGAGAGTGGCAACCTAAAAATCATGAAGTCAGACTTTTATTTTTTCTGTTATTAAAAAACGCTGTGAATACATGTATGGAGAAACCTAAGGCATGAATTTACAATACACTTGAAATCGTGAATATTACTCTGTGTAAATAAAATACAGCTTGCCTTTCCCTGGGAGAAGGGTAACAAACCTGTGTGTTCTGAATTTATGCAGCAGGGCAAGGAAGAATGCATGGTTAATACAGTGGAGTAGCTAGACACAATAACATATTCCTTGCCTACATTTTAAATAATAATACAGAAGGAATGTTTAAAAATGGGGTATACTCTTTACCTCCTTCAGGAAGAAGGAACATTGGTTGTCTTTTCCTTTAGGGTGACTTAAAGAACATTTGCACTGACTTGTTCTTCAGTAAAGTGTGGGGAATGGAAAGACAATACTAGTTGTACATGTAATTTCTTCTCTGCTTGGTATTTCCTGAAAGACTGCAGTTTACTAAGGGACTAGTAAAGGTTTTTGATCTTGATAATTAAAGCCTGATTGACAGAGAGGAATTAATTTTAATTGTGCTTGCTTTATTTTTTTTGAAAGTGCGTATTTTAAATGCTTGAAAAATGTTTGAAAAAAATTATCATTTCAGTAAGAAGCATCAACTTCTCACTTTCAGTTGAGAAGTGAGCACAGGGTCCTTTGCTTGAGTCCTTAAGAACACACTTAGTTGCTTTATATGAGTTTTGTAAGATTAAAATAATTCTTAAATGAGAGGCTTCCTAAATTACAGCTTCAGAATGTTGTTTCTGTTTTAGAAAACTTTCCAGAAAGGTTGTCTAGAACAGCTGACATGGCCTTCAGCACTGCTAAGGAAACAGTCCTTCATATTCATTCTATTTCTAAGAGAAGAAGAAAGGTATTCATAAAAAGTACACTCCCGTCCCGTTCCCCCCCTCCCCCCCCCAAGAGAACACTGTTCAGTCCTTTTTCCCCTCAGAAAGGAAGGAGGAGAATGTAATAGTCATTTTGCTTTCCTTTCCAGTTTCATAGCATTGCAGCATCTGGGCTGGGAACAGCTTTTGCTTGAAGTTTGCAACCCCCCAGGACACAACTCACAAGTTACACAGATTTGACAGTTAGAGCATATGTTTCCACAGCCTCCCTGAACTCTCACATACCAAGTTGGATGTAGGAGGTCTTTGCCTACAGTTGCTGCTCTGCCCACCAAATGATTCCTTTTATTTTACTTCTCAGACTTTAAATTCATTTATATAATTTGCTTCCCACATGGACTGCATTGGCCTCATGGATGTGGACCAAGTATCTGTCTTGGCTTTAGGATCTAGAAAGCTTGTTTCTACATCAGTAAATTATCAGTGCATGCCCTGAAAGGGTCAAAGGTTAAGCTGAATGTAAATATGCTAATGCACTCCCCTTCTGAATGTGGCATGGTGTGCTTAATAATTTTTCTAGTGCCAAAGGTCAATAATTTCTTAATTAGAGTGAGTTCATATTGAAACGATTAAATAAACTCTTCTCCTCAGATTGTAATGGGCCTTTCTAGTAAGATAAGGGCTGCTAGATGCTGGCTGAACTGAGAGAACATGCAGAGATGGTTAGAGAGAAAGGGAACAGCTGAATTGTAAAGGCAATGCAATTCAGGGAAGTCCATCCACCACACTGCGAGGCCTGCCCTCTGATGCTAGGCGAATCAACAGACCTAACCTATTTAAGCCTGTCTGTCTAAACAGCGTGGTCAAAATCAAAGCAAGTTGTAGATATTCCACTCTCCCTTCAGCTTTGGCATTTAGTGGGTGCCTGGCCAGTCATTGCTTTTTCTTCACTCAAATATTTCCATTCAAGCTGTTATAAATGTGTGCAGTCTCTGTTATTTATCACAAGCATAACATGCAGAACAGATCAAACTTTCTTTATACATACAAATAAGTTTACATTTAAAAGTCTTCACCAACTTTGTTTTACTGGGAAACACCCCCCAAAACTTACAAGGCCCTGTATTTAATTTTGGAAGAGATGCTTTCATAGTCTACTCTCCCACATGCATGCATGTGCAAGGAGAATGCTTTTTCCTCTCTAAAGCCAATGGTATAAGGATTCCTGGCAAAGCTCAATATGAAATCCATTATCATCTGTCAGTAAAATGACTTCCAAATTCCAGCTGGATGCTATGCAACAGTCTCTTTAAAGACTCCCTTTACATTTGCTGTTGTAGTTCTACTGTCTCTAGGTAACTGAATTTTGGAAACAGTTCAGTGCTGCCAGTCTGCAAAAAAGTCCAAATTCAGATATCTCGGACTTTATTCCTGCATCTTTCTGAAAGAGATCAAAAGTTTTTATTCTTCACCCTAAAGAAAGAAATCCAAATAAAATATTCTCCCACCCTTCCGGAAAGTCAAACTCCCTACCTCCACCCCATTCTACTGCACTTTCAAATCCTGTATAACTGTATGCTTTCTTCTTGCACAAAAGGAGTAGTTTCCCTAAAAGTTATAGGGTCCTCCATGGAGATCTGCTTCTGTAGCACTCCTCGCTCCTATCACTGTCAAGAAAGGGAGACTTACACAGTAGTGCTGAGCACTAACTGCTAACTTTTCTGAACAGCCAAACAAAGCAAGGTCTGAATAAGTGGGATTCGAAGCATTATGCCATTATTGGTGCAAAAATAAAAATGTTGTTAATCTGTTAAAAATAAACATTAACACAACAAAAGGTAAACAGACCTGAGGTGAATGCTAGAGTTTGCACTGAAAATATGGATGATAAGAGGTGAAAGACATGGTGTCCTTGTTTATTAAAAAAAAATCCCAAGAGATTATTCATAAAAATACATGCAAGCTGTACTGGAATTGGAATAATTGAATGGCTAGAGTCATAATTCTTTGGTTTTGGTAGCCTTATTCCGTGAACTTGTAGTTGGGTGGATTTTAACTGAATTTTCTGAGGATGATGTCTAATTGCAGAATAACTAAATTGCCACAGTATCTATTATTCTGAAACTGTTGCTTCAGCTTTACTTCCTCCTTTCTTTCTAAACTATTTCCCTAAGCACATACACTCCCCAACAGACCTGGTTTAATGAACAGGTTTTTGGAAAGAAGTTCATGGAGTACTGTCTGTTTCCTGCTCTGTTCTGGCACCTGTCTCTCTCTGTCATACTTGTGCCTAAAATCTGCTTTATAGAACATCCATGATGAAACTGCGCAGTGCTAGGACTATATCCCAAAATACCATCCTGCCTTCCTGTGTCACCTGTCAAATCCTTTACTCCTCTATAAACCTGAAGTGTAACTATCACTTCCTTACCTTAGACTAGAAAAGCATTCTGTGCTTCTGTCTTTCCCACCTGCATCATTCCTACTTCACAAGCTTTTCTTATTCTTCATCACCAAAATTCAAACTGGACCTCAATCCACGTATCCCTACCTGTATCAGACTGGCACCAGAAAGAATCAAAGCCAGCACTGCCCAGCAGTAGCACATCTCTCACCAGCCCCTCTCTCCTGCCAGTCCTTACTCCCAGATGCAGCTGGTACATGTGATCTGTGATACACCTACCAAGCACCCCATCCTGTGAATTCCTAGCACACTACTCCAGTGAAGGTGTGCAAGTGTAGTCCTCTACCTCATCAGTTGTGCTGGAGTACCTCCTCTCTTGCACTTCAGTGAGTACCTCACTACCACCATTCCCCAGGTGACATGAAATGAAAGAATATGAGAAGGCTGGGTATTGTGATAGCTAATGAGATGAGTTCATAGCCCAAAATTTCAGAATTTACTTATTCCTGAAGGCATCAGGATCTAGCCCTGAACCTATATAGCATCTCCTGCAACCGTTGTAGCCTGAGCTGTTATTAGGAAAACCAGGTGATGGGGATGAGCAGGCAGTTAGCAGTCTCTGCCTGCCAGGGCCTCATCTTGCACCCTCATACCAAGATAGTGAGAGATGGAAAGTATTATGAAATGTGGCTTACCTTTGTGTAATTATCTGTAATGGAGTATTATCTTCAGCTTATTTTGATAAGCCCTGTGCAGTTATGTGAAGTAACCACAAAATAAGACAGTTTCCTGCCCCCCCCAAGTCTGCATATGTATCTTTTGTGCAAGATTTTAGTGAGTCTTAACAATATGGGAAATTGAAAGAATTTGTCCTGTCTTTCTTTTGTAAATGACAGCAAAACCAAGGCTCTGTCAGATTGTCTGCATTTATATTAACTATCTGAAGGAGAGCAGATTTAATTTAAAATTCTCAGAAAATTTACTTAATTAAAAATAATTTTAGGAAAGGTAAACAATATTTTCATCCTTAGCAGATACTAACACCTGCTTTAATGTAAAAGCTCCACTTATTACTGACAGATGTTGTATGATAAATAAAAGTTGCAAAAAAAAGCTTCTGCTGTGACCAGCCATTTGTATGGATTCAGTAAGCATTAAGCAAATAAAGTTCAGCAAGTGTTTACATTTTCTCATTATGGAGATCAAGTTAAAAAATATTTATAATTAACACTTTTCTTAATTAACAAACTATGTTAACACCAATTCCCATCAGTCACATTCCTTCATTCACATTAAAAGCAGTCAAAATGAAAAACCAGGCCTTTTTCCATTTCTCTCCATCGCATTACTTCAGCAGACAAGGCAAAACATTTACTGTGGCAGGGCTGCAAAATGTGGAGGGCAGTTAATGGAAAAGGTGCACTAGTTAGCTAAAATCTGGCCATGCTGCTGATGTGTTGCTTTGCTTGTGCCTCTGCTTTCAGATCATGCCATCCTTAATGCTTAGTTTGCATCCAGTGATTTTTAAGAGATGTACTAATCAGCATTTGAAAATAATGTGGAGAGATTTGAGAAGAACAGCTGAGCTCAGCAGTTCTGCCCAATCTACCATCTATGGTGTCAAAACCCTAATTCTCAACTGCACAGTTATATTCATAGTGTGCAAACATCTTAAAGTCACTGTGACTGTCTGTCATTGGGTATGTCAAAGTAGGACTATGACCAAATTGAAAGAAAGCAGCATTTATTATTTTTTAAAAGACATATGTTAAATGCCAACAAAAAGTGCTTTTTTTGGTGAAAATGTCTTTTTTCACTTGCCTTGAATTATCTTTGCTTTCCTTCATCATCCCACAAAATCCTCTGATGACTAAACAATAATAATTTAAAGAAAGTACTGATGAATTAGTTATTTTTACTGCAAACTCCCATCAGTAAACATTGAGTGCCATTAATACTAGTGTGGATCAATGAAGTGCAACTTGTCTGGTTACTGCTTATACAAAAATCTGACATTTGCAAGATGTAATTGAAATTCTGGAGGTGGGGGGGTTGCGACACCAAATATTGTTTTTAAGGACAGAAGATTAATGAACTGAAAATGAAAGTCTGTCTTCTGGTCTAACGATGTTTACACAACACTCAAAAGACAGAGCTATGCCACCAAGAACTATGAGAGTTTGGATGGAATAAAAGGCTATGCTGAAACTGAATCACTCCTGCAGTAGTTATCATTTCAGAGGTGATGGAATTATATTTCGGAGATCATAATATAGCTTTTGCACAAAAGGTTCGATCAGCACTTTTTGTTCCTTTTTAGAGCTTAGTATGTGGGATTCCAAGCTGGTGCAAATATATCTCTGTTCTTTTGGGACAGTTGTGGGAAAAGCTGATCAGTCCTGAAGCAAGGAAAATACTGACTACTAAAGCTCAACACTTACCTCATTCAGACCTTGCCATCAGAGGTTGAGTAATTCTAGATGCTTTGAACAAGAGACTGAGGCCCAGAGCTGTAGGTAGTTAGCTCCCCAGATACCTTAAATGATCTGAGCTTATGTACCTGGCTTGCACACCTTCGACCACACACCCTGGATCACTGGACATATTCTCGCATCTAATTAAAGGGCTATCTAACAGGGAAAAACAGGGCACACTGCCCTGGCTCAACCTTTTCTGCCAATAATGAGCGGATTAGCAACACATAGTAGATATGAGTGGCAGCACTTCTCGTCCACTGGATTTAATAGATTTTAAGGAAACGCTTGTTGATCCATTACATGTACTAGGATGCTGTTCAAATCAGAGACTTCGAGATCTTTCCTGCCAAGCACAGTGCAGTTTCCTGTAGAAAGCACTATCCTGTTTGTTTTGCAGAACATGACAAAATGATGGAAAGCTTTACAGTGCCAATAAACCAAATTCTTTGCCCAAGGGTTCATGTTAAAGGACTACTGATGGTGCAGCTTGGCCTTTGGGAGGCATTCCTCAAGACTGCATTGATTATTTCATCAACTAGCCAGGAACAGAGTGATCTTCTGAAAGAAAGAGTACATTTCTGTTCCTGATTTTATCTATGGAGGGAATGTGAAGGCATGGAAAAATATTCCATCATTGATTATTTCATCAACTAGCCAGGAACAGAGTGATCTTCTGAAAGAAAGAGTACATTTCTGTTCCTGATTTTATCTATGGAGGGAATGTGAAGGCATGGAAAAAACAAAGGAGTGACAGAGCTCAGGACCCTGAGACACACTGCATCACTGCTGCAACACACAAACAAGCAGTCTGTGCAGCTTGAAGTGTGATGAAGGGTAAGAATGTGCTAAAGGCAGGTATTGAAGCTGGAAGAAAATACTTCCAGTTCTTTCCATGCAAATACACTACTAGTGGGGCATGGCAGTATTACCATTTGGGATTACACTGTGTGTTTAATGTCTTTTTAAACTGAAATACCTTGACCTGCCTTAACCCATTTGTTTGCTCATCCTCCCATGCTGGGCTTTAGACTTCCATTTATATATTTGGAATTTAAAGAATTGTTGAAGGGAGGAAACATTATGTGCACACTTTCATCCATTTGTTATCCTCAAGTCAGTGGGGAAATAGAATGTTTTAATCGAGTTTTGAAAGGTTCCTGACCTAGACGGGAAGCCCTGGGAATCATTTGCATTAGACTTTTTTAAAGAAGAACTAATCAGTCTGATAAAGATCAAGTATTTTGCTGAGCTGCTTTCTAGGATATTTATGAGGATTTGATGTGGGTGTTTTTTGGAGTGTTTTTTTTTCCAAAGTCCATAAAACACTTCTGTACAGTAGTAAGTCTAAAACATAATTTGAAGAAAGAAAGAAAGATAGAACAAGACAATGCAAAGCTAGTTGTAATGTTAAATATCCGTATTTCAGTGTGGTTCTGTGTGCATTTGTAAAGCTGGGGCAGCAAAACTCAGGCTAGATTCATGATAGTAGTGAAAGAGCAAGACTGTTCTCTAAGATAACAGATGCTCAGTGCTTTGTGTCTATGAGAAGTATAAGCATGGAAACACAGACATCAGTGTGTGATTCCATCCTTGAGGAAGAGATACATACATCACAGAGTTACCCTCTGTGCAGTCTGTCCAGCTGCACTTCACCTGGGCCAGAAACAGTGGGATGAGTGTACATGCTGAACCATGAAACTATGTTATCATTTGGTTGTTTCAAACTTACACTCGTGTCCTAAAGCTCTGGAAATCACTCAAATTGTGATAATATTTTGCCAACTCTGGTGAAAGATAGGCTTGTGACCCGAGATGGAGCTTGTGGTAGTGACCTCGATTTTTTGATAGGTGGCAGTAGAGGTTATTTTTGTATTGATACACATGTGCATACTACATATCATACCACTTTGAAATTCACTCTACTGGTGAAAAAGTTTCTGTTATCACAAATCTGCTCATCCCTATGCTGCTGCTGCTGTGTGCTCTGTTACATTCAGCAAAAAACAATTTTGATAAGGACAGCTCACTATTCATGATGTAGTGATGTGGGCTCATGGCATGCTTGAAAATTAATCCTCTTCAGGATGGCACCGATGAGCGGGCAATAATGGTGGATACAGGAGTAGCTGTGCCAGCACCAGGACTTTTACGTCCACTCAGGGAATGTCATTTTAGATGGTGGTTTAACTTCTCCAGCAGAAGGTGGCCTCCTGTTTGCATGGGAGTCTCCATGTGGACAGTTACACTGGCAGACTGGCTTTAGGCAAGGGAGTGTGTAGAGGGAGCTCTGGCAGCTGTGATTCCCAAGAATGCCAAGGAAACCTGTGGTTGGGAGACCATGTGAAGAACACCATGACAGGATTACTGAGAACTGAGTTTGTACAAGCTCTGTGGTCCAGTACCAGTCACCAGCACTTTGGATGTTAATAGGGCAAGGGTAATACCCTGGGCCAAATATCTTTCAGAGAATTGGGTAACATACTGATCCCACCACTGAGTTAGAGAACACCAGGATGATTTAGGTCTTATCCCCTAACCAGAAACCAATGCTGCTTGATGAGATTATGCAATCCCTGTCTCTTTCAGAGAAGGAAACTGCCTTGCAGGGATCTCTTTGCCTTGGCCTCACTCCATAGGTGACTGGGATGATAGGTTTCCTGGGGCCTCGGGGTGTGGACACACTGATGTTTAGGCTTGGATCTGGAAAATCTGAGGCCCAGAGGAGCTGGTTTATGTACGCCACCTTGGTCTGGTGTTCACAGTGTCCTGTGGAGCCCTCTACTGGAGCTGAAGCTGGAGCTGGTGCTCCTCTGCCGTGGCAACTGCCTTCAGCCCCACTGCTTTGCTTTACCACCTGTTGGTAGATGTGCTCTCACAGGCAGCCTCAAGCCCAGGGAGATATGACCCATTCATATCTGAAATGGCAGGGGGGTGCAAACTTTTAAAATGGTTCAGCCCCCTCAGTGCTGCTCCCCCATGGACCCCTGTCCCCCCTGAGCAGCTGCCCCCTCTCTCCTCCTCCTCCCCCCAAAGCCCCTTGGAGCAGCTGCTGTCCATCTGGCTGCCTTGGCCTCCTTGTCAGCTGTTTGATGTCACCCATCAATCTTACATCTTTCCTGCAAATCTCTGATGGTCGGGTTTCACGTTTCCAGGACTCTGGCCGTAAAGCCCCTTTCACTGGTATAATTAGTAATTAGAAGAAAAATGTTAGCAAACTCCTCTTGGCATAAACAGACACTCAATCCCCATCTGTCAGGTCAGGAAATTCACATTAGGGTGAAGGCCCAATACAGATCTTTCTATCTGCGGTGAATGACTGCACACGCTCTGCACAATTTAATTAAGCTGACCACATGACATCGAGTGAGTGCTATTTGTAAGTGACCACTTTGATTACAAAGAATTTTCAGTGTTTTGAAAGTCATCATGTCTTTCCTGCTAGGAATCTCCATGGACTTTGAAAGAAGCAGTCTCTCTCAGCAATGATCTGCAATGCTTGGTAAGGAGATGGGAGTTATTCATGACTGGTGATAAGTCCATGGTCTGTCATGGAGCTGCACTGCTGAGGTGACACCATTCAGTGGAGTCATCCTGTCATTCAAGCACGACAGGTAAGGCAGGCTGAGGACCAGACCTCTTCACTGCAGCAAACAAACCTCTGATGCTATGCAGTGGGCCGAACTGAAGACAGATTGGTTCAGAGTGGAAACAAGTGGAACAGGCAAGATTGGATGTTTTTCTTCTCCTGTAATAGACAGTATAATTCGATTATAAGATATTTTAGGAAAGTCCTATGCCCTGTGTTATGCAGGGGGCTAGAGCAGCTGTATTGTTTGGCTCTTCATAAGAATTACTTTTTCCCCTTCTGCAGAGGAGAAAGTAAATGTATGACTGAAGATCAAGCTTCTGGTCCTTCCATAATTATCTGAGGGAAAGCCAGAGGTTGTACAGCTGGGCAGAAGCTCAGAAGTGGTTAGGATCAGAAACCCTTTCTGTTTTTTTTTTTCATTTATAGGTGTTGGTGCAACTGAAACAAAGATGAACAAGCCAAATCTGTGGCTGTGTTCCATGCCTGAAGTTGGACAGACTATAAATAGAAAACCACAGCACCATAACCAAGGCAATTCTTATGTGCCCCAAGTTTCATGTGTTCTGTAACCCAGTCCTGCTTGTTCTTTCCAGAAGAAAAGCAATCTTTTCCCAAGTTTCTGAGACAAGACGTTGCAAGAGAAGCTGGCCTTGCTTGAGCCACACTCAGATGTGGATGCATGGCTAAGTGGAAACTGGAAAATATGATCCAATTTTTCAGGCAGCATTTAACTTTTAATTACCCAGGCCACTGTACAGCTTAAAGGAATCTAGCTCTAGGAGTTTGAGAGGGGCAGTGTGAACCACAGCTGCTGGAGTGGGAAAGGCCATAGTTGTTTTCTTTGCAGGATGTGTAGCTGAAGAAAGATGCAGACAATTCTTTTTTCATTGGAACCACTTTCAGATGTGTTGAACTCTGTGTCTCAGGGTGCTAAAAATCAAGCTGAACATTGAGTTCACTGTTAGATAAAAAATAGAAATTAATTCATTATCACTGGAGAAATTGTATGAAAAACAGTAAAATGCTTACAGTAGCATAACCTCATACTTTTGACTTGATGCATACATCACAATGCTGTCCTTGTTTTAAACAACTTAAAAGTCTTTGACTGTAACAGCTCAATAGTATTCTCTTCAAATATTTTTCTGAGTTTATGTTCCTAGGGCTCAAAGAGGAAAGGTGAGCTCGAGGAAAATTAAACCAGTTATGTAGATCACACTGACGTCCTTAACTCAACAACTGATAACTTGAGGTCACTTTCAGCAGCCCCTGTCACTTGAGCTAACTAGAATAACTGGTAACAGCAGAGGTTTGCTATTTGGTAGGTGTAGGAGCATGAAAAAGAGATGAGGTCATACAATTCATACTGCCACATACTATTGGCTTTCAAGGAGACTGACTGGCAGCAGAGGAGTGGTGAGATGCAGACTTGGTTCCGATGGGGACTATGATCACAGTGGATCCCCTCTGCCAGCTCCAAACAAGCTGTAATCCTTGTGCCTCATCTCTGTCCCCTGGTCCTTGCTGCAGTTCTGCCTTTTCCTCATCCTTAAATACATGTATTTCAATCCCTTCTCCCAGTTTCTTGGCTTTGTTTGTCCCTGACCCTGTCCCTGATTTGTGTCACTAGCATTGGCTAGTTCCCCGATCAGTGTTTCTCTGCCACTCAGTTTACAATAATTTCTCCCTACCTGTGTTTCTCGCAATCTCTGTTGCTGTGTACCACTCCAGCTCCTCAGACTCTTCAATCACCCTTGGCATTCACCCTCTTTTCTTCTTTCCACACACACTGCTCCATCTCCAGCCTCTGGTTTTATCTAAACCAACTCCTTCACCTTGCACACAACTCTTACTAGAACTGATGCCTCTCCTGCCACACCTCTTCATCTGACAGGTTTCCAATAGAGCTTATGATTCCATCCTCCCCAAGCTGAGTCAATCCTTTTCAGATGCCTCCTCCTCTTTTCCTCTGAATGTAGCCTTCTCTTTTACTCAGATGCATTTCTATGCTCCAGTTAATTTCCTGCTCTGTATCAATTGGGTTTTATTCTTTCCATCTCCCCTCCACATCCACTTTCATTCAGTAGGTCCTCTCCACCATGTTCTGTGATTGCCAGTTGCAGATCATGACAATCCTGAGGGTTGTCTGTCCTACCACTATTAACTGTAGGAGCAGTATCTATAAGAAGCAACCTACTTGATTTCTTACACATGCTGAGCATGCACAAAATTCTTAGTGACTTCACATGCACAGCTCTGACCTGCACATATCAAAATGTGACCTTTCAAATTTGGCCAGGCTTTGATAGTTTTCACAAGGAGAAAATGAGGAACACTCCTGACTCAAAAGCCATTTTTTCTGACAGGACCACATATTCTTTTGAACATTAGTACCACTACAGCTTCTAAAATAAAAATTAAAATATCTCAGAATATGATCACTATGGAAAAGAAAAAGTCCAGAAATTAATTTTTCAGTTTTTAAAG
Organism: Acanthisitta chloris; assembly: GCF_000695815.1. Taxonomy (NCBI): domain Eukaryota; kingdom Metazoa; phylum Chordata; class Aves; order Passeriformes; family Acanthisittidae; genus Acanthisitta; species Acanthisitta chloris. The sequence continues at coordinate 13,961 of NW_008684184.1, forward strand.
TTGATTTTTCCAAACAAATGTCTTATCATGAATAGGACTGTGACCAGGGAAGGCTACAGGCAGATGTGGAGAGGAGAAGCATGAGTGAACACCTTAAAAGAAAGAAATCTGTGCCAAAGGTATCTATGTCTTCCTTTCTTTAGCAGGAGTTGGAGTAATTCTTTAACAATACATGGTTGTTATGGTACTCTCTTTACCCCTTCTGCTCATGTTGTCTCCTCCTCCTTCATTCAATCCCTTCTCTAATTCCTGTCCCTAATGTTTTTATTCTTCAGCTCTGTACCTGTTTCATCTCCTGCTGTATCTTCTTATGCTCACTTTGGACCTCATTTTGTTCTTCTTACTCTGCTTCTAATTATTACCTAAATCTCTTTTCTTGGTTCCTTCTCTCTCCTCTCATGTCATAATTTTCTTCCCCTCTATGTCTGCTTCATGAAATAACTCTCGCTAGAAAAAAAAGAAAAAGCCAAGAACAATATCTCCAAGGCCAGATGTCTGGACATCACCATTCATTTATGCACTTATTTTTGGTCATACGCAAAATGCGCCCAGCTGTTGCACTAAGCCATTTAAGCAATCAACAGATCCCTGCTCTGCCTTCCCTGAATATATTCATGCATAGAACTCCATCTGGAATTGCTCATCTTTTCTCAGGTCCTTTGAAACTACCTTATACTTCTGGGTCTGATTGAATAAAGGATTCTATAAAGAATATTTGGCGAAAAAAATTAGCAAATCCCATCATCTTAGTTGGAAATCTCTTCAACTGACACTATGTTTTCCACTGTGCAAGCAGAGTCTGTTTTCCCTTCATTGTCTCTGTCTTCTCTATCTGTCCCTCCATTGCTTCATCTTCATTCATCCATACATCAGTGCTGTGCTGCAAATTGGCTGGAAAATGTGTCTGGTTTGTCTATGTTTGAGAACCCCAGGCTGTTTAGTGATAACACCTGTCCAGCTAGTTAGAGACGGTACAGATCTATAGAGGACTGTGAAGGGAGGCAAAGGCAGCTTTCTCCATTCAGCGTGACACTGAGGGTTAATAGAAGGAAAATATTGATGTTTTATTGAATTACTCCTGTAGGTCGGATCATATAACATGCCCAAGATCTAAACAATGATCCTGTTCTGGAGGAATGTGTGGTTCAGACTGATGAGATAAACCGTTTGCTGGAATATGTCTCTGAGTTCACTAAATTGCTTCCCTTATTTAATTACAAATTAATTGAAAACACTCCTTGCCCAGCAGAACAATACTTAAAACCTGATTTGTTGATAGTATCCTAATCCTCCTTCATATTCCTGTAGACTCTCCTACAATTATGTCATCAATTTTACACTTTTTTAGACTTTAGCAAATCCTTTTATGCAGGGCTCATTAACATAAATAAGAGAAAGCACTGCAGTCCTGGAGTACAAAAAGTCTTACTAGTCCCAGCCAGGGTGATGCTGACATAAATAAAAAGTGGCACTTTGTGTGCCACTTCCAACTGATGTAAATTTGGAAGCAGAGCCACGATCAGAGCTCAGACTGGAAAGATGTAGCTCTGTTAACAGAATGAGGAAATGAGTACTCAGACTGGAAGTGAATGAAATCTCTACAGGAAGAGGCTGAGTTGTGGAATTAGTTGAATTTAGAGCATCTAGAGTGTCACGTGTCCTCTGCGTGTTGCATTTCTAGTCTTCAGCCAGTACATGATTACTCACCTTGCTGCACTTTTCAGTGCTTATTGCGACGTTTCACTTGACATTGTAAGGGAGGCAGAATTTGTCTTGAAGCAGACAGCTCCACAGTGCAGTAGAAAAACCTGGGCAACAAAGAGGAAAAATCAGAATTTACTTTCAGTCAACAAGAAGCAAGTCGTTAATTTTTCAGCAGAGTCATTGGCTTCTCTGTTTGGGATGATGTCTGTTTACCTACTGTGAAATGCTTTCTAACAACAAGAGAAATGCCAATACAGCAGTGATAAAGTGCTGAGCAATATCAAATTCTTACAAAGCATCTGTCAGCCAGAATCACAAATTATTCGTAGTCAGATAGCCCAACATTGTACCACTGTCCACTCTCCTTCATACAGACAAAAACGCCTTCTTTTCCTGATATGCTATAGCTGATCCTTTTCCTGAAACACTGATTGTATAAACAGTTTATATGGTGTACCAATAGACTAACAGATCCAGGGAATTTTGGACTCCACAATGGAGGAAAGATAAGATCTGGAGATTCTGGATCTGGATTTGTCAGCCTTCCTGTGCTTTAGTGGGACAGGATACAGGGATGAGGGGATGTTTTATGTGTTTGTTTCTGGCTGTTTTGACTCTAAAGGAAAAGGTTGAAGTCTAATATACATGTGGTACAAACCCCAGGGCCCTGGGGACATATGGTCTCAGGAAGATGCTCCTTTAGTCACTTCACATTCCCATCTTTGCACAATTTTCTTCAAGGATAGCCCCCTCTCAAGTACATAACAGTGATCTGCTTCTGAAGTAATGAACGTATTGAGTTATAATGGCACAGTGGCTAGGTCCCTGCAAGTCACACCCTAATGTAGGTGGTAAAGGCTGAGAGTGAGTACCATCATATGAATGCCAAACAGCTACACATTACATTTTGTTAGGTCACAGATGGTCATAGTTCAGAGACTTCTCTGAATTATGACCATTCGTACTTTAGACCTGGAAGGATGAGCCTGCATGTGGTGAGTTTGTCAAATACCTGGATCTCTTACCATAGAAGAACTAGAAGGCATTGCCTACAGTGCTGCATTTGGTTGGACTATTTAGCCAGGTTCCTGGGAAAATAAGATGGTAAATGTAGCCTGGGGTGCTATGTAAGTAAGCAGTTCCACTTTTAGTCATCTAGGACTTATTTCAAGCTGGCAGTATCCATCCTAGATATTGCTGAGTGTTCTGGTAGTGGGTCCAAGACCCATCTGGGTCCACACTGATGTGGGCATCTGAATCTTCACTAGTGAAAAAGGAACAGGCTTTCTTCCAGTTTCACCCTTCCAATGGGGTGGGGAGGCCTTTTTCCTCTCTGATTGGGATGGGGAGGATAGGTATGTGCCATCCCCATGTGATGTGCACTCTCAGTTACCTCCTTTATAATTCCAGCTAGTCAATGTCCCTATGCATTCCCAGCATTGCACCATCAGCTGGAGAGATTTTAATAGTGCCTTTTCCCAAGGAATACTGTTCAGTGCAACTAAATTCAGCTGTCAAAAACTACCCTGAAATAAAAATCATGGTCGGGTATTTACCCAAGGAATAGGATCATGAGTCTGGAATTGCAAAAAAATGCCCAGGCATGTTTGGGTAACCAAGTAACAGAAATATTAATGTATTGATGGATATAGTGAATAAAAAGGATGTATCAATGAATATAGAAAATGGTCTTAAAAATTTCAGGATATTAGTGATACAGTTTTGGGTGTTTGTGGTAACCCTGGGGTTTTCAAGGTAAGGAAAAACCTAGCAGAGGTTCCAGTGAGTACAGGCACAGATGTCTGAGGACTTTGAAAGATTATGTGAACATGTAATGGCTAGATAACTTTATTGCCACCTATGTTTTTCTAAAAGCCAATTTACAACTTTCCTAACTTCACTCTTCCTAGGGCTAATGAAATCCCTGTCTTATCGTTTTGACATGGTTGAAGTCACTTTAACAAAAATCAGGAAGATTTATTTCTCTTTCATTACAATGAGAAGCGGGGATGGAAGAGAGCAAGAGACCCAAAAGTCATGAACTACTTAGGGCAGAGAGGAAAATGTTCACAAACTGCTGACAAGATTAATATGCAGTTGATGGGAAGCGCTTTCACACCAGGGTGCCAACAAATAAACACAATTCAAAAATATCATCCCCGCTGCACTGGATAAGGGTGGATTCCCAGCAACAGAAAGGGAGGGGGAGACATTTAGAGAAGGCGGGAGACCTGTTTGCTCTGTGAAGCTTCGTGCCCAGAATTCTTCTGGTGGAATCTGATAGCAGGGAACTAGCTGGGCCAGAGGGTTACTGCTTTCTGCATTAAAAAAAAAAAAAAAAAGAAAAGAAAAGAGGGAAAGGAGTCTTGGACAGGGGAGGTTGGGGGCTGTGTGTGAAAACCTGAAGATCAAGTCTGTGCACAGCTGCTGTAGGGCTGGGAGCTTCCACCTGCTGCGAGTACTGAGCTAACTTCATGAATGCTGCAGGATTTGCAGAACCTGGAGACGAACAAAAGGGTAGAGTCCTCTCCCTGTGCAGCACTCAGTGGGAGGTTGTCCCCTGTTTAAGTAACGCAAACGTGTCTTGCTAATGTGAGTTGCCTCAAAAAACACCCCTAAACACTTGGGGGGAGGTAGGCTAGAGGAGCAAGAGGGGAGGCACCTCTACAAGCTGAAAAATGTGTTGTGAGATTAACAGTTTACGGTCAGTTTACAAAAAAGTAAAACGATAGGCTGAGTGTTTTCCCCTTTCCTTTGACCTTCTCTGCCTTTGTTCGCTGTTTTTTTCTCTCTGCTTTAAACTTTTCTGACTTTGTTCTTTGCTTCCTCTGTCTTCCCATTGCTCTCTCATCTTCTTTCCACACTGCTGTATTCTAGTATTGAGGGAAATGCTACCATTTCACTGTCAAATCACCTGTTTAAAAATGCAATTTAGATAATATTTCAGTTAAGCTGGGATGTAATTGCTAGGCTTGAAAATTGAACAGCACTGAATTATATGTCTATATATATCAGCAGCGGAGATTTAATTAAATTGTTCACTAATGAAATCTTAGCATTAAGACTTCACATCCTTTCAGAGAAATGTGACATTAAAAGCCCTCTGCCTCTATTACAGCGAAGAGCTTTTACTGAGACTGCACTGTAAACAAAATGATAAAAAAATACATTGCTGAAACCAATGTGAATGCCATCAGTTACTTTAAAAAGTAGTTTTTAATCCCTGTGTTCACCTTCTTATGGATGAAAGCACAGACATCTTAGTTCTGTCCTACAACCTCTGTCCCATGCTACTTATTTCCCCCAGCTGTGCCAACCCTAGGGTTTCCGCCTCCAAATCTACTTTACACCCCCTTCCAGCCTTCAGCTGTTTAATGAATGTCCAGTGCAGGCTTTGCACCCAGCAGACTACACAATGGTTGTGTGGTGCGCATAAATGGGGACTATGAAGGAGGATAACTAGAGTCCTTCTCCTTGCCTGTTTGGAAGAGAGTGTTTAAATCTAGGTTTCCAAAGGGAAAAGGCACTAGAGTTACTTCATCACACTGTGCTCCACCTGTGCCTCTAAGTCACTACGGGATAAGGAGGGACGGTTTTACTTCTGGGGCTGATCCAATTGGTCTTGCAACCTTTTGGTTCCCACAGGAGCATGACAGCTCTGTCTGTGTAACAGCTAATGCCTAGCGGTTGACCTCCAGGGTCAAGGACATTGTGCTGATCTGGGGATGACAGTAATAGTTCTGTTGACAGATGCATTTCAGCAGCTGTACAGCCACTTGGTGGAACTTGAAGTTAACCCTTCCTGTGCCACCTGATACCAATGGCTCAATTGTAACTTTCATGAGACAGATCATCTACAGCCCCTTTGCCCTCCACAAAGTATAAACCTCTCCAAAATAAATTGCGTCATAACTTCAGGAAGAAATATGCAGATTCTAAATACCAAGCTCTCCCTACAGCCTCTCCTTCTCCATAACACAATCTGTCCAGCTTTATGCGTTTTACTTCTTCTCTCCATTTGCTTCCTCTCAAATCCCTTCTTCATTGTTAAAATGCCCATTTAGACTGTGCAATCTTTCTTTGGTCCTGCTCCCTGCCACTGAGACTGAAGTCTTCTCCTGATGACAAGACTGACTCAACTGCTGCACTGAGGATCCTGGATGATTGTTGTTGATGAATCTTGTCCTTGTTACTTCTCCAGCACCTTTAATTTCTTTCCCTGAACTTTTTATCTGTCTACCTCTTTCTCTCTCACTGATGCCCAGTCCTTATGTTGTGTGACTTCACTGGTTGCATCAGTGATACTTTGATCTGAATGTAGATTTCTTTTTGCTTTCATCCTCTTCAGCACTGGCCCAATACCCTTATTCAGCCACTTTTGCTCTTATGGCAAATCTTCTGTGACATGCTGCCTTCTTATAGTTCTCTAAGTTTCTTTTCATTTCATTTCTTTCTCTCTTGCTTCTCAGCCCTTTTAGGATCTTGTCTTCTTCCCTAACAGCTGTCTAGCATCTGTGCTTACTCCTACTCTGCTTCATTTATCTTTGACATACTTTTTTCCCTTCTTTTCCTGCTAAAAAAAAATGAGTGTCTCTCCAGCCCTGTTCTCTGTTTTCCTTAAGACTCATGTAAGCGCCTTAGGAAAGGAAAGCTTTTCACAGCTTTCCTCACCCATAAAGCTGTAGCAGCAGCTGTTGTACCTGCAGTGACTTACCACTTATCTGTGAACACCAGAAACACTGCTGCATGCTGCATGCTGCATTGAGGCCGCAGATCAGGCCTAGCTTCCTCATTCCTCAGCTTCTAGGAAGACTCCTGAGACTGCATGACAGCTACACTTGAACCTAAACTTAACTACCCCATGTACAACCTATTCATGTACGTGAACAGCAAGGTGAGAGGCCCCCAAAAGGGCTGCAGCCTTTGGATCTACAAGTCTAACAGTCCCAATTTGCAGTCCTGTAGGATGCAAGCATGTCCTTTGTGTTTCAGGACTGGCCTACGAAATTCAATACAGATAATTCTGCATCTGGAAAATAATGATCTGGTGCCTTCTGACTTCTGTCACCCCTAGACCCTTATACTTTCCCCCCTCTCCCATAGTTTAAAGCCTGAAAATTCTGACACAATTGAAAGCTTCTTCTTGGATAATAAAAGTGCTTTTGTAATCCACTCCTGTGTAGCAAGATATAAAAAAATACACAACCTAGGAAAGAGAAAGAAAGGTAAAATGCATAAGATTTTTAAGAACTCTTGCAATACATACAGAATGAGACAGGTCAAAAGGCGCTTTTTTTTAATGCTACTTTTAACATTTTGATTCCATTTTAGATACATATTTTCATTTTTACTGGTTTCTGCCTGAACCTTTTTTTTCCTTATGCTTAATTTTCCACTGTCTGTACTGAACTACTTTGACTGCTTGAGAGTTTTTATGGAGTGAACTGGCACATCTTTGTTTCTAACAAATATACATTGGTCATGTGCCTAAACTCACCCGTACAGCCTCCTTTTGTACGCACCACTCTTCCTGTCCTAATTGTAAGAACAATCCACAACTTAATTTTCCACCAAGGTTGCAACATGCCTTAACACCCATTTTGATAGAGTATTTGTGAGCGACTTGAACTACCAGAATGATATGGATCAGTACAGACACCATCACTCAACTTTATTAGATTAAGGAAAATTGATCTATCTCCAAAGTTACTTTCTAGGCTTACTATTGCATAAGACGTTCCCCTGCTTTGGATTTAAAGAAATAGTGCACATTTCTCCATTGTCTTCTCTTAGCCACAGTCATTTTGTCAATAGTCAAAAAGAGATGAGAGATGATTAGTGTGTTTTACATATACAGGAAATACATTTTTAGTGAACAGCAATGAAATGGTACTTTCCTTCTGAATATAAATGGGATGTTATGTAATTCTGCTAATAACCCTGATGCTTGTACATCCCTTGTTATCATGGCTGTACTGAGTAAGTGATAAGAAAACATTTATGCTTTTCCCTTCATATGAGGAAATGCTAAGTTTAGCTTGATTTTCTAAATTAATGCATCACAAACAAACTATTATTACACAAAAAAAAAACCCTGGGGAGAGAAAAGAAACACACCAGAAAACAACAAGAAGACCAAAACCCAAGCCTTTCCAAACAGGTGGGTTTTGCATTTGATTCTTAAAGTGGTAAGACTGGACATTCACTTCTGTTTCACCAGACAGCAAAATTCTGCAGCCTGGCCCCAGTCCTGTCCACGCTCCTGCCTCCTGTGGTCAGAAGCCTCCCTCTATCGACCAACAATCTCACTGTTCAGGAGAAGGAAGCTTTGGTTAGAAGCAAGAGCAGGAGCTGATCTGCCAATTATCTGGGACCTCTTCCAAATGGTCTTTGAGTCTGCCATCAAAACTAAAAAAGTTAATAACTCTATCTGCATAGTTTTGAATTGTTTCTACATCGACTTGTTTTTGTTAATTAAATGTATGCTTGTACTATTGAATGAGTTGGTCCAGCAGGGCTAGGAAACTAAGTTCATTCTGTTTATATGGAATAAACTATCTTTCTGCTGTTGTGTGTCTATTCCTAATGACTGTGAAAAAAAGGAATGAACTTGGCCTACATGTTTCTCACCTGAAGGGCCTTCAAGCAAGACCTGTCGAGAGCTCAGTCATTTGGGTCTAGCATTCAGCAATGACTGCACCATCTTAGCTGTACAAACATGGTTGTCATTTAAGGTTTTATAGCTTATAGTTTATAGTTATTTGGGACAACCACTCAGCATGCATTGTTATGAATAATCAGCCATTTTTGTGGCTCCACTAATAAAAAGAAAAAATCCATTAAATCCAATAAATAAATGCTCTGGTTTCTTTCTTTTCTTTTTTTTTTTCAAATGAGGTTATCATGGGAAAATAGAAATTTGCTGAATTGTACTTATTTACAAATCCCATTGCACTAGACAACAGAGAACTATCCTCAGGCAGGCAACTAAGCAGCACCCTTCTCAAATGTGCATTGACCTGATGTGATCACCATTGTGATGATGGATCAGATCCTCATGCAGTGTAAATCAACGTGGTGTCATTAACTTCAGGGAGCATTGATGAAGTACAACTGGATGCCTAAATTGTCTGAGAGAAACCGACAAGGTTCTGGGCTTTGTCATATGTACTGACATACTGATTTATTATTAGAACTTAGGGGTGCACAGGAGAACTGGACAAAGTACTCTGCTTTTCTCTTTTGAGTTGCTTAGGAAGGCTGCAATGTGCACCCAGAGACTTACTTTAACAGGGTTGCTCAGAAAGTGCAACCAGGGAGCATGAATTAAAAAAATGTAGAGTGAGCAAGCTGAGG
>NW_008684184.1:23040-50522 GCF_000695815.1 Acanthisitta chloris
TAGACTCACAAGACTACAGCTGTGGGAATAATTTAAAAAGCACGCTTTTTTTGGATAATTTATTTTTGAAACTCTGCAAAATTTGTCAAATCGTTTATTTGATGAGCATTATTTGACCAGCTGTACAGAGAGCCACACTGGAGTGCTGTAATGAGTGCTTTGGAATGTGACCAGCATTAATATGCCTGTGATAGCTGGATTGGATAATTCTTTTACCCTGCTCATTTCTGTGGTTTGTCTGTAACTATGGCCCCACTTGATTGCTGTTATGATGTGAGCTTTGAATTCTCTCTCTCCTTTGGCCTTTTCCTTTTGGCAGTTCCTACAGAGCTGAGCCCTGATTAGAACCACAGCAAGTCATTCGATCTTCAGATGGCTATAAAAGGTCTGTGCAAGTGGCCATCTCGCTTCTGTCCCAAATGGATGATCACGCATAGCGCACATTGCGGCACTCCTGGCATGACTTCAGCAAAACTGGCAAGTTTTCTTTCCAGAGCTAAAGCATAACACAAGGTACAAGGAGAAATTCCATTAAATGCCCCTTTAAACTGTCAAATTTAGCAGGAACTTTAAACACAGAGCAGGCTTTAAAGTGATGAGGGAGAAGTACTGTTCCCCTTCTTGAAACTGCAACTGGATTTGTTACCATCAGGTGTGATATGAAGTCAGCATTTTCCTTGATGACTTTTTCCTTTGCCATTGTTGCAATCTGGCACTGCAGTTCGGTGCCTCATTCCAGGTTTTAAAAAGGAACTGTTACTTTCATGAAGGATTTTATTCCTTGTCTCCTTCTAAACCGATTTTGCTATTTTGTAATTTCCCAGTAATAAGTGAGTTTGATAAAATCCAGATATTTGGAACCAAGATGGAGAGTTCAGATAGTAACAGCTTACTGCAGAAAAACCAGAGGTTTAAATACTCATGCTATTAAGTAAAGTTGATAGTCATGTGCTGCTCTCTTTCATTCATGGGGTTCTTCAGAATATTGATGCCCCTTTTTCAGGAACTTGTGCTGTTCAAGTGCCTGTGGCATTTCCAAGTAAAACAGCGACACCTGGGCTGTGCTGGTTATCTTCCCACCTCGGTGGGAAACACTCAGAAGAGGGATCTCCGTATCTCAGTATCTGTGTGTGCCTTGCATTGTTCACAAGACACATGCTCTGGAACACGTTGCGTGCTGGACACATAATTGTTTCTTACGGAATCTCAGCCTCTTACAGATTTCACAAAATACAGGTTTCAGCAACTCACTCTGGTCAGACAGCGAGGCATAGAGTGAATTTTTCTAGTGCTGTCTTCAGACACTGATGCTACCAAGGGCTGAAATTCATAATGCAGAAAATCTATATGTAATTAAAACTCTCCTTTTTTTGCTAAGTGTAAGTATCACCTGGAGATGCCTGGTGCAGGAACAGCACTAATTTTTGTTCCATTATTTGCATTCGTTATTTCAATAGTGTTCAAATGGTAGATATAAAGCCAGAAGCCTGAAGTTTCAATCACAGCTCTAAGTCCAGCTTATTAAGACTACGTTGGACTCAGTCAGCCTGTGGTTAAAGGTCCCAGTAGGAAAGAAACATTACTTTGATGCTCTGTCATTCTGTCCTTAAAGATATTTCAGTACACTCTACATTAGCTCTCATAAGTCTGATCTCATGTTGGAAAATGTTAATAGCAAATGACTTGCGAGTTTGAAGTAGCCCATTTTAGGGTTTTTTTGCCCGAAAGTTATTTTTGTGAATATTTTTTAAAAAGACAAATCTTTAAGAATATAATGGAATCAAATGATAAAATATACAGCTTTTGGAAACGTAATTTCATTTTTAGTTTTGGTAGCTGAGATGTATTTTTCAAATCAAGGGTTTTCTACTTTGTGAAAAATCACAGTAGAATTTGTTGAGAAGAATAATCAGCTAAGGAAAAGAAATGATTCACAAGGTGGCACATAGAAAAGAGATTCAGCACTGATATAAACTCTGATTTTTCAGTTAATTTTATATGCAGATAATTGACATTAACACTTCAGCATGTCATGCTAGCTTATAAATATCAAGAAGATATTCTTATTGTCAGTGAATTTTCAAGTGCATTTTATTTTTTATTTTGGAAGCACCTTGCCTCAGTTCAGTTCAAACATTTATGCAGCAATTAAAAGCTAAGTAGTAGAATGCCCACACAAACACAAACCTCTTTTATTCGTGTTCAATCACGCTTATGTTATACAAAGTCACATCACACAGTTCTGCCAGATGTCAAGGAATGAAAATGCACACAACTGCCTGGTGAGCAAAGGGCTGAGAAATCTGCGTTGCACAGCCTAAGGCCAACGACAGAAATGATTTGGCAATAGCCTTCCTTCATGTGAGGGGATCATATGTCTCTCCTGGAATGCAAGTCCAGCAAGCAAGCACAAGGGCTTCATGTGATGAAGTACAATGAATGTCTGCTGAGATAGCCAAAGATACCACTTTTTCCTGACGTTCCTGCCTCAGTCTTTTGCAGGAGACATCTCTTTTAGCAAAAGTGTAAGATGCTCAGATGCTGCAGTTCACACATTGGCATTTGATATTGGCCCAAAATCTTCAGAGTCACTTTGTGACGGGTAGTAGGAACAAACATAATGCCTGTTCTTCCACTTTAGAAAAATTCAGCAGAACTCCTCAACTAGTTACTAGTAACCAGTTCCCTTCAGAAGGAACTGAAATCGGACACTGTTTATCTATATTTCAACATTCTTTTTTTTTTCCTAAATCAAAACACAAATCATAGGATCATAGAATATTTTGAGTTGGAAGGGACCCACAAGGATCATCAAAGTCCAGCTCCTGGCTCTGCACAGGACAGCCCCAAGAATCAAACCATGTGCCTGAGAGTGTTGTCCAAATGGTGAGTGAACTCTGTCAGGCTTGGTGCTGTGACCGCTTCCATGGGGAGCCTGTTCCAGTGCCCAACCTCACCCTCTGTGTGAAGAACCTTTTCCTAACATCCAGCCTAAACCTTTCCTGACACAGCTTCATGCTGTTCCCTAAGGTCATACCAGAGAGAAGAGATCAGTGCCTGCCCCTCAACCTCCCCTTGTGAGAAAGCTGTAGGGCACAATGAGGTCTCTTCTCAGTCTCTTCTTCTCCAGGCTGAACAAACCCAGTGAGCTCAGCCACACCTCATATGGTTTCCCTTCTATGCCCTTCACCATCTTTGTGGGCCTCCTTTGGATGCTCTCTTAAAAAAATAAATTAACAACCAAAATTTCTCCTGACAAAAAAAAGTGATTCAGAAATAGTGAATATGTATGTATGTATGTATGTATTTATTTATTTATTTATGTACTTACTTACTTACTTACTTGTTTGATATCTTGCCCAAGCTAAAACCTTGATGCATGCCCTGAAACTGATGAAGTTGTTTTATTGAACTGACATAGTTTGTTCTGTGAAACATGAACCCATATAATACTGAATTTTCCCCACCAAAGCAAATGCTGCCTGGGCAGTTACTAGGTTGATGTCCCTCTGTCACAACTCTGAGTGTAGCTCAGTGTCTGCACTTCAGCTGTCAACCTGCACCTACAATCAGTTTTTTGTTAGAAGGAAAGCACTGTGACATGAAGAAGAATGTAACTCACAGAGAACTTGACTGACAGAACAGACACTTGTAAGTTCAAAGAAGCAATGGTCTCATAGAGAAATGTAATTCAAAAATTTACTGAACTGAGGTGGTGAATGTAGATATCAAGGCTTTGAGAGAGCAATCATCCTTGCATCATCTTTTACTGAAACAGCAGCTCCCAGACATCTCCTGTTGCTTGTGCAGGAACATGCAAAGTAATGGGACCAACACAATATTCAATATATATCACTGTCATCATTGTGCTTGTTACCTCAGAGGGCTCTGTAATGGGATGAAGATCTTTCTATGCTAAGTGTTATGCAAATAAAACAAAATAGTTTCCTTCCAAATAAAATTATGATGGAGACAAAGGCTGGAGGGAGGACAAAGGTCTTAACTGATACAATATTTATGTGCTTAGCCTTCTCTCTTTGTCCTCATACTCTGCTACATGAGATTAATTCTGAATAAATTCTCAAATATAGAAACTTTCCTATCTGTACTCTAGTTATCTAAGCTTGAGATCATCACGTGATCTGATCCTGGAGGGTGCATTTCAGGAGTGTATTTCCTGAGGTGCATTCACCTCTGTTAGCATCAGCCGTACTACTAACTGGTAGTTGCACCTTGTTCAGGTAGGACTTGTAAATACCCCCCAAAAAAAGGTAAATGAAGATACCCTCTTTTCTTACACAGATGGGATGGAGATCCAAGGAGGCATGCCACAGACAGTACCAGTGGTGGCTCAGAGAATGTATGGGTGAAGGAAATAATCCAGAACACTGGAGGGAGGAACTGAAGAAGCTGTTCCTGGAAGGCAGAAGGTTGCTTTAAGGGGAGAAACATATTTATTGTAATTTCTGATTATTTAACAATCTAGAAGAATATTCTGTTACTTGTTTATATTAAGCAAGACTGTATCAAAAAGCATGTAGGATACATGGAGCAGCAGATGGTAAAGAAGATAATCCTAATTTCCAACATTCTGATTTGTATTTTGCACATTTTTGGCATGTGGTGTCTGTTCACCTGATCATATGACAAGAAAGGAGAAAAGGGAGAACAGTTCTTCCATAGGAGGTTATGTAGCTGGCCCCACATTTCCTCTGTTTTAAACTTCGCCTTGGTTACCAGATAGGGAATGAAAGGTGGAATTTTGTGAGGCAGCGTTGTGAGGAAGGGTCCTGAAGAACTCTAGGGAAACATCCCCTAGCAGGAAAGGTCAGAGGCTGTTAATTTATTCAGATTTTAAAAACCTGTTTAACTAATGCTCAAACCCCCAGTATAAATACAGAATGCACAAACTGAACCCCAGTCAACGTTTTTCATTTCTTCTTTATTTTTTCTAAAACAGAGGCTCTTGGTTTTCTCAGAACATGCATGAGATAGCTGAAAAAAAAAACAACAAACCCCAGTGGTACTTTCAATGTTCTCACTATGAACAGAAAATCTGCATGATACAGTAGGCCTTACTAAAACTATTTCCACCTCAGTTTACGTGAGGTATCAATTTACCAGTCTGCTATCTAAAGAAAGGAAGAGTCTTCAGCTTTCAAAGACACTTGCACATCAGATTTCTATTTTGATTACTTGTGTCACAGGATCTGATTTACTGCTGTACTTTCAATGTTCTCACTATGAACAGAAAATCTGCATGATACAGTAGGCCTTACTAAAACTATTTCCACCTCAGTTTACGTGAGGTATCAATTTACCAGTCTGCTATCTAAAGAAAGGAAGAGTCTTCAGCTTTCAAAGACACTTGCACATCAGATTTCTATTTTGATTACTTGTGTCACAGGATCTGATTTACTGCTGGACAGAGGCCTGATTGAGATAAGCACAGATCAGTTTAGCTTCATCCTGGTGAACTCCCTCCCTTCCCCCACCCTTACACAACCATTTTGGACAAGTGTGACCTGCTTAGCGTGACAGTGAGTCATCAGGTTGGCTCAAATTTTCTCCCCATACCTATGAGATGGATGATTAAGATCCAATTGCAGGCCAATTTAAAACTTAACTAACTTCAGCAGTGCCAGTAAAGCAACTCGGTTAAAGCTGAAATGAATTAATCAGTGAAGCATCCAAGGACTCTATCAGGGATCATACAGAAGTGATCACTGCTGTATCAGTTTTCTACCCAGACACATTTATTTAAGTTGTGACTACCTGTCAGAAGGAAATAGTAACAATGTTTTCTAGGACATCCTCTGCTAAGGTTTTGCTTATTGTGAAATAATGTGCCTTTCTTCATAGAAAGTTCTTCATGGAGCTATGTGGCAGTTCATTTTTGCAGAATGCCAAGTACCAGGAGCATGATATGAATGAAAAGGCATCTCCATCTGCTGTTCAGAATTAGGAGGTGGGAGCAAGGTTATTGGGCATTCATGCTTTTCTCTAAGTGAGCATAAAGGGCTTGAAGAAAACTATGCTCCTTTCTTTACCTGTCTATGAAAGAGGAGCAAATAATGTCTCTTTATTTGTCATTTGTTATGTATTTTATTGTTAGTCCCCACCCTGCCACTCTATCTACTGAACATCATTGCTCCACAAGATGATGGGTGTCTCACTGTAGCGCTCCCTCTCAGCATGCTCACAAAATAATTCTGATTTCACTTGTGCAATTGTATACCACAAATGTGAAAATACTGACTCAGTCCTTTTAACAAAAATGCCAGAATTTCTCACTTGAGGTCAATTTACAGTATGAGGTTACAATTAATTGCATTATTTGCTTAAATAAAAATAAAAAGATAGGACTGTCTCCCACTATGTCTGATAGGGATAGAAATGTGAAGGAAGCATATTATAGAAGATGAAAAGGTAGTAGCATGGAATGATCTTAAGAAAACATATAAGGCTTTTATTCAGGCTCTGTCTCTCCTTTGAAAGTTTGGTCATAAGGTCAGGAAAAAAAATCTGACATTTTACAGAGCAAGTTCCTCAAATTAGTTTTGTATAGCTCAAAGATCCATGTTATCTGCAGTACCACCAGGGAGACTGGGTATATGTCATTTCAATAGTGATGTACAAACCTGAACAATTCTCCTTTACCTATTGCATATACTACATACACTGGTAAGAGACAGCTGTAAGACAGACATGTATAACTGTGATCATCTGGATAAAGCCCAGCTTGGCAATGACAGCCCAAGCAGGCTGCATATGTCTGGCAGTTTTGTCAGAATTTGTCTAAATCTAAACTCAGCATTGTGATACAGTGAAGTTATTCCTCAAACTTCCTGTGAGGCGAGGGATTTAGACCTGCTATTGAATTACTGAACTGACTTTCTGGGTCCAAGAACATCTGAAAAGCACAAAAGAAAGACCAGAACCCCAAGATAGTTTCTGCAGCTGGATGGTGAAACTTGTTTAAATTGCTCTGTGGTATAATTGGGAAGTTTTCTTTGGCCATCACTGATGCTTCAGGAGTTTCTTGAAGGGCTTCTTTATAGAAACATCTGGGTTGACTGTAACAATTTCATCATCAGCTCTCTAGCAATATTTGCAAAGCTGGTCATCTCCATGGTTCCAGGATGAGTCATGTAAAAGAGTGCTGAGCTTGTCCTGTATCAGAGCCTCCCATGTGTGACTGATCCCCTTCTGGTAGCTCACACACCAGACACCATTTCATGGCTTTTCCTCATCTTTCATGGTTTAGTCACATCACAATATTCCTTTACTCGCATGGCAAAAGTAACATCTGCAGAAGCTTTCCAACGTCTTGTGATTGAAACTAAGATACAGCAGGGTTTCTGTGTGGGTCTAACATGCATGTGAGTGCCTTCTCACAGCTTTCACAGCAGGTCATTTTGATAGACATATTTGTAGAGGCTTCGGAGTGGATTGTAGATTCAGCTGGTATGTCAAACCAGATGGGAGAATTCCATCGAATACACAATGAAATGAGGAGTGCCATTGTATGGCTTTCTCTGCTTCTAACAGATGTATAGGAAAATAAAATACTTCTCCATAATCTCCTTTTCATTCTGAGGGCCACCTCTATTCCTGTCATCACCTTCCTCCTCTCTTCTCCCTCCCCTGTATTTTCCTTCTCAATTTGCATCCCTTCAGCTTCTCCTGTCTTCTGACTTTCCACATAACCATTCTTTTTTCTTTCTTTCCTTCCTCTGGGTCTTCTTTGTTGCTCTTATTTTTCCATGACCATAGGTGTTCCCAATACAGAAAGACAAGACTGTGCAGCTCCAGAAGGGGCTAGTGAAATTTGCAATGTCAGCGTGGAATTAAAAACACAGTATCTGATCTGGGAATGAATAAACCTTGTGGCATTAGAAGTTTGGCAGAGTTTTCTTGCTATTTTGGGAGCTTGTTGAACTAGATAGAGTCAATAAGTCTTTCTCTGTTGTAATTTCATTCCTTTTCTTTTGGTGATTCTGTTAAGTTACCCAAAGACATTTTCCTAGTTCAAAGGAAGGTCTTGTATGTGTTCCGGACAAAAGGAGTCCTCCATTTGCTGGGCTGGTACAAGTAGTTACCCTATATTATAGCTTTCAGAACAACAGAACCTATCATCAAGGTTATGTTTGGACTTTTATTATAATCTCCCATTTCAGTACATGGTCTCAGCTCTGGAGATAAAATTTTTTAGAAAGTTTGACCGCAATTTCATTGTATGTTTCTTAGTTATGCAAGTGGAAAAGGTTTCCCATCATATGATGTATTTAGATGCTTTTTAATCAAGGAATGCTAAAAAAACCAAAAACAAAACCCAAAACAACCAAACAATAAAATGGAGGAATTTTAGGAGGAATCCTAAATTATACTAAAACAATTCTCTGTAGCAAAAGCCGTTATCATGCTTTAAAACTTAGCCTTCTACTGACTTAGCCTTCTTCTGTTCCCCAGCAGCACATAATTGTCCATATAAAGAAGGTAGCTGAAGGAAGCATTAAAAGCATCCTCTTTTCACAGAACTTCTACAAGGAGCACCATTGTTGCTGCAGAGCTGTTAGTGTACCCAGCACATTTTGCTTTCAAATTCTGATGCCCCTAAGTGTAGTATTTTGCCCTCCAAGCCATGCTTTGGAGTCTGACCTGTAGAAGTGAGGCTGTGCAAAAATAGCAGAGAACACACATTTACCAGCCATTAAATGTGGCAGAAGTGAAAGAAAAAATAAAGGTGTTCAAAGGATCCTGATCATCAGGGCCGGAGTTGTTCAAAATAGAGATTTTCTTGGCTACAGACTAAACAGAAGGACCCTGTTTACATTTTGGCAGGGTAGAAATTGTATAGTAGAGCTGACTGCAAATCTTCTGGGAGAAATAAATTGCACAGAGGCCTCCTTTGCCTTTGGAAAGCCTCAATGGCCAGCCATGGATAAAGGAGTTAGAGAAGCTGATGTCTTTGAGCTGCATGCACTACAGGTCTTGAACTCTCCTCAACTGAGCACCACTTGGGGCTTCCCACTATCAAGCCCTGCCTTGCTTTCGGGCATGGCTTTTCAAAGGCTTCTCCCCTCAGCCTCCATCCAGTCCTTTGTGGCCATTCCATGTATCTTCTCAAATACTGACCGAGGCACTCGAGAGCTTCACCCCATGAGCACGGCAAGAGTCTCTGCTATGGCAGAGGGGGGGCAATGAAGGCAGGACAGGCAGTGTGAGAAGAGTTGCTCAGGGGAGATAACTACAGCAGGTGCAGATAGGAGGCAGCATCCCCTTCTCCTCCAGCTGCCCCCACAGTGGCCCTGTGCCCTGTCACAGCCCTCAGGCTGCCAGGGCAGTGTGGCAGCAGGGCAGGGGGTGGCAGTGTGGCTGAGGCAGTAGAAGCACCATAGCCCTGGTGGACAGAGTCAAGGCTGAGACCAGCACAGGCTGCCATGACCTACTGGGTGGGGATGGTCAGGTAGGAATGGCTCCCCAGCCCCAGGGCTCTTTGCAGCCTGGGGTGAGCCCAAGGGAGGGCAGGCACAATAGCCTTCACACACTGGCTAGACCCACTGGCCCCCTCTGAGTGGCTCTGCCATGGGTCAGGAGTGGAGCCCACCTGAGGGGATGCCTGTCAGCCCCAGAGCTGGGGGAAGGTGTGGAGTAGTGCCTGGTTTCTAGAGCTGGAGAGGGGCTTTGTTGTGTGGTGGGTGCTGAGCCATGCTGGCTGTGCTGGAGCAGGGTCTGCACACATGTGGAGGTACCTAAGAAACTTAAAGTGTTAAAATATGAGCCATCTCTGAAGCTCAGACTTCAGTCAGACCTCCAGTTTTCATCCACACAGTCATTTATGGGTACCTCCTTTGTGCTTCATGCCCGTTGACTGGAGCAAGGACTTTGTGAACGTCCAAGCAGTTGTCATAAACATGAATGTGCAGGCAGAAGTTCCCCCACAAGCTACCAATGCCGCCAGGTGCCCCTAGTCCCGCACCTCTCACGATGTCTAAAGTGCAAAGAGTGTGAGATCAGGCATATAGTGACAGACAACACTGCAACCATCATAATTTGTTCTGAAAATGGTTTCATGATGAGCAGCTAGCTACCTTACTGTAGCTGCCCACTGATGTAGGCAGCAGCTGAGTCTGCATTTTTAGGCCATCAGACACAAACTGCCTGCCTACATCTCTTTAGGGATTTGTCTTCAAAGCTAATGCCTGTCCTGAATGTTGTTTAATACTTTCCCTTTCCCCTGCAGAGCAGTCTCAAAATCTGATGGGGTTTTGCAGAGTTCATAAGTTCCACAGGAGGGAGTCTTTACCTACATTTAAATATCACACCTAGTTACTGAAGGTATTTGTCACCTATAGTAACAATTGGTAAGGTCCGATTTCTGTTTTTTCTGCACAAGAGTGATGAATCAAATGGGGTCAACATGGTCTAAGTCTTGGGACTTGAGTCTGGCAAACTTGAAAAGTCCAAGAAAAAAATTTCATATGCACATTGTAACACTGACATTGTTGATTGTTTTACAGTGAAGTGTCAGGCTCAGTTTTCTAGAAATTAGAAGTTTATTGCTTCCTCTTTTTTCCCCTCATGGCTTTATGGAAGTTATTTAACTTTGCCATGGGTTGTGTAAAAGAGAATACGAAGACCCAAGGTCTGCTAAAAGAGAGAAATCCTGGAAAACAAACACAAAACCAACAAACTCACCCCCCAATATCCCCTCAAAACCCCACCTGGGAGATAAGAAGCAAAGCTTCTAAATATGGACAGTACAGGATATTTCCAAGAAGACAAAAGGATAGCAAAACATGTAGCTTATGAGGGTAGAAAGTGGTTGCTGTTGGCAACATTTGACCGCATAGTGCTGCCCTGAGCTGCAAGGCTGAGTAGTGACAACTGCTTCAGGTGTTACAAGTCTGTATGCAGTGACAGGCAAGTCTAGTGGAAGGCTGCACAGCTTCTTTGTCAACCCAGTAGGTGAGAGTTGGTAACATAGAAGCCTTGCTGATTCGTGCATGAGAGAGAATTAGGAGATACTGCTCTGGTTTGAGAAAGGCTATAACCTACCTGTTTTCAGGGCAAAATTCAAATCCCATCACTTTACCTGAGTTTCTTATGCCTTTACTGAAACAATAATAATGGAAAATTCATTTGCATACAGATTCTTGCAGTGAATCAGAGGACAGGAGCATCCTTAATGATTCATTAACTCATTAATCAGTACAAAGGATGATTTCCTAAAGTGGTTTTCCATTTCTAGCTCCTTGGATAAACAAGTGGTTTTCTTTATAAATGATCAGAAGTTCCTTTTATACTTGCAGTTTGGCAGCATGCATAGTGTATAAAACCACTCCATTCCTATTTTGTGTGCTGTTAACAATGGAGCTTTCCATACAGGGAAATTATAGGGGCTTGACAATACAAAACAGTTTTCTTAGATGA
The DNA here is from genome assembly GCF_000695815.1 of Acanthisitta chloris. Taxonomy (NCBI): domain Eukaryota; kingdom Metazoa; phylum Chordata; class Aves; order Passeriformes; family Acanthisittidae; genus Acanthisitta; species Acanthisitta chloris. The sequence goes on from NW_008684184.1 coordinate 34,477, forward strand.
TGCTTGGAAGAGAATAAGGCAAAAAGCCCGGATGCACAGTCTAGTGGTCCCTGCAAACATAGCTCCTATCTTATCTGACTACTCTGACAACCTCCTATTGTATGCTCTGATAACCCAGCAGAAGAGAAGTGGTATTTCTCTCCCTAAAAGGCCTCCCCTCTTTTCTCTCTCATTTCTCCACCTGCAGCTACTCTTCTGACAGGCACTTCTCCTTCAGCAGAGTGCTTTCTATCAGATCAGGTTTTGGTGGATGCCCCTGAGAGTAGTGTAACCCCTGCCCCATGCTGATGGATTGAATAAAACCACTAATCGTTAAGTGAAAGTTACACCAGACTTTGTATGGAGTGAAAGCAGGGGGCACAATTTTCAGCCTCTAGGGCTTGGCAGATTTCACAACAAAACAGCTGGCTGCAAGACATGGGTGCTGATGGAATACATTAATTACTGTCATCAAGGTTTTAGACACACTTGTGTGTTGCTGGTAATACCAGCATACAGGATTATCAGAGAAATCACATGTGAAAAAAGAAAAAAATGGAGAAGGGAAGAAAGGAAATTGGAAAAAAGGTTGTCTGGTTCAGGTCCATGCTGCATTTGCATGGTCACTCTCGTCCATTTTGACCAGTGCATTCCTTCACCTTCCCATGGTTTCCACAACAGATGCATAGAGTTCCTCTGAACATTGTGATGTACCTCAGCCCTGTTACGACCTGTAATGGGTTTCACAAACCAGACTGTGGCTATTTGAGGGACAAAATCTGTAGTATGGTAGCCAAGCTCAGTTGCAGTTTGTTCAGTAGTCAAAGTAAGGCTGTAGGCTTCTTTCTGCAGTGTGGTAGTACTTTATATTTCCATCTCATTTCTACCATGATCTTGAAACAATAGGGGGAAGTATTTTTATTCTCAGTCTACATAGGAGCAAGCTGAGGCAAGGCTATGTTTGCAAAGTCATTGAGTCAGCCAGTGGAAGAACTGGGAGTAAATGTCACAAGTTTCTGGCATTCAGTCCACTTTTTTGTTTGTTAGACATGATGGCTTGTCTTTGAGTTCAGAGGTGAGTCATGGGTCTCACTGTTTTCCAGCACATACACAGGCACCTGGTGAGGCTGAAAGGAGCTGTTAGCTTTGTAGTTCAGGGCAGGGGTGCCTCTGCTGCCCTGTGGACTAGTTCATTACTAAGCTGAGCTGCCTCTTTTTAAGCCCCACCTGCTACTTTACATGCAGCAGGGTAGAGGTCAGGCCACAATACTCCAACAACTTATTAAGAGGAAAAGTGATTGACCTTTTTTTTGCTTGTGTTAACTCTGCTGATCTTCATCTCTGAAGTGTTTATTTTGCAAAAGGTTCTGTCACTGCTACTGCACCAAGGAGCCAGGGTAATGCCATTAATATAATTTTTGTTTGGTTGGAGGAAAAGCACTCCGAACCTCTAACAAATATCCTCTTGTTAGCAATTGGAAACATTTAATTAGGACAGACTCTCCAGTTATTTTAACGAGATTTAAGTTCCCCCCCTTTGCCTTTGCTCTTTCCCATTTTTAATGAGATACCAATTTCCTCCCTTCTCATTTGCAGATGCCTTTCCAATAAAACAGACAGCTTTGATTTTCATCTTAGCATGCATTCTTAGCCTTAATTCATTCATCTATGTAACTTGCCCACCACACTCTCCATGTGCTAAACGGCTGTTAATCGCTGAAAAATTAACAAGGTGTTTAACACCCAAAAAAGGCTAAAAAAAAAATCCTTTTGTTAGGTGGAAAGACTTGTATTTTTCTCACCTGGCCAAAGTTCAACTAATTCTAGGCATGGAGGGCAACACAGGATGCCTTTTTGCAACTCCACTCGATCTCTCTTGTGCTACATTGCCTCTACTCTGTACCTACTGCTCTTACCTTTCCCCAGACCTTTCAGTCAGTCTTCTTCCCTATAAGCTGTAAAGAAATCCTCCACTTTCCTTTTGTAAAATTGACTGTAGGCCAGTATATTTTAATTGCAAAAATGCTGTCAGTTTGTGGGCAGCCCAGCAGGCCCCGGAAGATTTCTAGGTGTTGAAGGCATGAAGAGAGGGACCTTTCTCAGTGTAGTTGATTCAGTAGAGCCAGTTCTTCCCTTGAGGTTTGGGGACATGCAGCCTTGGCAAGTTTGGTCAACAAACTATTTATTTATGAAAAATTATTCTTATTTCACTTGAAAAGCTCTTTAAGACTTGCAGAAATCCTGAAACAGCATGGAGTAGAGATCACCTTGTAGCGAAGAATCTGGGCTTTATGCTTTGTTCAGCCCAGCTACCAGATGAGATCTTCTATAGGTCTGATATGTCATTTCTGTAATCTGAGATGTGCCATCATGGTGTGCTAACTCATTAGTTCTTATCTCTGCAGAACTGAGATGGCTCCATGTTTGGGTTTTGTCTCATGTCCAAGAAAGGTGATAGGTGCTGCAGTCAATAGCTGGCAGTGGGCTGTGCACACCTGCTGCTATTGCATGATGCTAAAAATGCTGCACACAGGAAATGGTCCTGACGACCCAGGATGGAGCATTTTCCCTTGCTTACTCAGTTACAGATGGAGAAGTGGCTTGTGTTTGTGTCTGGAGGAGATTGGTGAAAATGGCCTAATTGCTTTCTGATCTGAATTCTGTGATTTTGCATTTATGTTCTCATAACTTTATCTTAAAATGGAGGTTGAATCAGCCTAGGAGATAAGTTACCAGCAGTATTGTTGCCTTTGTGAACAGTGGATGTATTATGCAATCCCCTTACTTAGACATGATTGTTCTTCTGCTTTAGTCAAAAGTTTTAGCCAGTATCACTTGTATCCATGCTGTTGTGCTCAAGATAGAGTGCTAATAGTTGAGTAGGGTGGGTTGGGGAGGCAGCTGTGCTGCTGCATGGCCATTTATACAGTGTGATCCAGGCCAGCACAGACTGCAGGTGATGCTTCTGGGACCAACGCAGTCACCTATGGTGAGTGAATCTACACGTTTCTACTGGTTCTTTACTAGAGGAAGATAATCTATACCCAGATGAGCATAAAGTTTCACTGTATCAACAGCTGAGGCAATAATTCAAAGGTAAAAATTAAGTAAATCTTCAGTTTATTCTGGTACAGAAATGTATGTCCAACAAGGCCAAATGTGTAAACCAGAATGAAAGATTGTTATTATTGTCAATATTTTTTAGATGCTTAGGATGAATTCCCTTCTGTTCTGCATGTGAAAATGTTTTTGAGAGGAATCCTTAAAAGCCAAGGTCCTATTTACTCAGAGTTGGCATTAGTCTGAAACAGGCATATCTAAATTTATATAAAAATAAGTTCGTTTAGTAACAATAGTGTTTTGGAGAAAACTGCTGCTCTCTCATCCTTTCTGAACTGGTGCATATATTCCTCAGGGCTTTCCCTTCCAGCCTGCTCTCTCCATGAAAATTAGCTCCATTAGTGCAGATAATTTGGATCTTCTGGATGAAAAGTAGCACAAAGGTAGAATAAGTGGTAATAATTACTCATTCAAAAGTAATTTTCCTCCTTTTGGCCATTTTGCTGGAAAGACAGGAGCTTGAATGACAGGAGGTGCAAAGACTGAGGTCTCTTAAGATCTGGGGAGCAGGATCTCTGTCAGTCATAATGAGTGACATTTGCTGGCTAGTTCTGAGTAATCTTGAGGTCTTGTTTCCTGAAGACTGTGATACCATAGCCAGACAGCTTTAAAGTCACAATTGGTGTAAACTAAATGAAAACTAAGGTATTACTCAGCCAGAGTTGAAAATAGAGAGTTCTTTAATGGCAAAAGCTTTAACAAGTGTTGGTGACTCAGAGTTCAGGGCTAAAACTCAGAATGAAAATTTTAACCATGAGAATGATCGTCCATTGTGGCGCTTTACCCAGGGCCATCAAAAATTCTCTGCCACTCGAAGTCTCTTAATGGAGACTCATTGTCTTTTTGGAAGTTATGCTTTGATTCTGCCACAAATTAATGGCTGAGATGAAGCAGTTTTCTTGACTTTTTTTGTTCTGTGTTATGTAGAAGTCAAACTAGATCATCACAGAGTTCCTTTCTAGACTCTATAAATCCGTGTGAGCCATCCACATGCAATTCCAGCATACAACACCAAAGAGGATAAAGTATTGCAGTTTGAGTAATGAGATAAAAACAAAGAAGCCTAAACATAGGTGGGCTACTAAGGGGAAAAAAAATCTTTTAAATGACATTTATTAGCTGCGGAACTCTGTCTACAAGAGATGGTGAAAGCCAATTCTTGAGTCATTTGAACAGTGATGCATATAAAAGTCATACAGAATTGCTGATTATAGCAAAAGGAGTGTTCCTTCTTTGGCTCCAACAGACTAGTAAGACAACAGACTTTTCCACTTCTACTCCCATGATTGTTATGACAGTGCGCAAAATTTTGAAAATAGTAATGAAGAGCTACTTCAGGAGAAAATTACTGTGGGTGACTGAACATCCATGGTCATGTTCATCTTTCAGATGCCTGTAGTGAACCTTTGCCAACAGCATGGAAGCTAATACCACCCCTGGTTTATTTTCCTTCCTCATTTCATTTGCCACAGTACATCAGTGAATGTTGCTGATTTCAAGTTACTTGACTCTTGCGGAAAGACAGAGAAACTGATCACCCAGTTTCTCAGCAGGTCAGTCAGTACCTGATACTGGCAGGGAGAAAGTTTGCAACTGTGGACCTGATGATGTATAACCATTGCCTGGTATCTAGAAATAATTTGACTGAGTCAATTGAGGCCATCACTCAAGGCAATATTAAAAGGGATTCAGACGATAGACTTCAAGCAGCTTCTGCAATTAACAATGTACTTTACAGGAGATAATAATTTCTAGGTCTGAAAACTGTAAGCATGGCTAGTATATTAATGTGGAGGTAGTGGAACAGCAGAGTAGCATAAGGGTAATTTGCAATGGTCAGCTAAAATTTGCCTTACATCTCTTATTTTGGAGGCTTGCTGAGCACACCAGTATCACTTAAAGGCAGAAAAGTATAATTTCTGCAAAGGGGGCTGCAAGTCTTTTTTTGCCAAGAGTGATCTCCAACTGGTTGTGTTACTTTAAGTTGTTGTGTGTTGTTATGGGAAATGCCCAGGCTTTTCATTAACAGTTAATTAAGCCACAGCGGCCCTTCCTTCCCACCAGGGGCTGCCTTCATTTGCAGATTTAGTTAAAGGGATTCTGTCAAATTGGTTAGGCTTATAATGTGACTGATCTTTACAGCTGCATAGTCCAGCAGGAAATGCCCAGAATACACCCCAGGGCTCTGTCTGTCTCTCTAAACTGAAGCCCATCCTTCAAAAAGCACAGAACTACCATTTTTTAAAGTAGCATTTTATAGCTCTGGGTTTGAGTCAGGATGTGATGGGTGCATACAGGCTGCACCCATGTGCTCTTAGTGTGAGCACTAGCCAGTATTTGCATAAGTATGGTAGGCAGGCTGACCCTACATTTGCCTCTCTTATAAGTACAGTGAAATACTGAGATTTGAATGGGTCAATCTGAAAAGTAATCCTGCAAATGTGTGCAGGAGATGCAACAGACAGAATTTTATTACTGGGAGAGCAAGTGGGGTTTCAGGAATGTAGCTAGATGCAGGTTTCATTCAATCTAAGGTGAGAAGGGCAGAGGTTCAGGAGATGGGTCACTTGAGTAGGTTATTCACTGAGTCTACTGGCTGCGGTTGGAAGAGCAAGCAGGGAGCACATCTTCCCTTCTGCTACTAGTTAATGCTGGCAGGAGAAGTAGCCATATAACTACCTCTTTTGCAGAGGTTAATGCTTGATATGCCACTGTATGCCCAGTTGCATAAAAAAGAAGAATAAAAAGCATAGGGAGTTATGTATTCAAAAGGTAAGAAGTCACAGGATTAAAGTTTCCTGCCCAAGTTTAGCTCAACCTGTTTTGGATATGTATTATGATGTTAGCTTTGTTAACTTTATTGTTATTCTGGTTTTTGTAGGTTACCTGCTTCATTTGGTGCACAAAATAAAGGGTACTTAGGGACTAGATCAGGGTCATGTTATTAAGGACATACATGTCAAAGCAACTTGGTCCTCACTTCTTATAGATGGTGGAAAGTGGACATGAGATTTCATTGTCTTCTAGGTCAGGTAGTTGAATGTTATTGAAAAGGAAAAAAGAAGGTGTGGGTAGGCAAGAGCAATGGAGCACTGCAGTAGTAAAACTAGGAGCTTAGCTCAAGGTTTGGGCATGGATTTATAACTTCGTTATCTGAGTTTCTCATAGAAGTTTTTATCTTACTTATGCTATGTAGCATAACCAGCACAGATATTTTTTTTCAATGAATAGCCAGTATTCTTCCTATATCTGAGCAACCACGTACAATTTGAAGTCATTAGCTGTTTCAAGTCATGTGCAATGTAAAGTTTATAGTTCATCATAACACTCTGCCAACACTTTCTATGTGACAGAACAGAAGACTGACTGCTGATGGTTCTCTGAGCACATCATGGAAAATGTGGCTTCATGGGAAGGCAACAGTTCATGGACACACACAGTCTTTGGTACCAGCCAGTTAACAATGCCATTCTCCTGCGGTGGTAAAGATAATCACATCCACTGGAATCTATCACACAAGAAGAGTCATGCAGTCAAATATATGAGTGGCAGTACTGGGTGCCAACAGGACATCCTCCTGCTACTGTGTCAACCCCCCCTGCCATTTTTAAGGCTACCTTCTTGTCACCCTACTGACCTATGAGATTCATTAGTTTGTGCCTTTTGCATTGATCTGAGAGGACCGATAATTTCTTTAACAACCACCCATGCATCACAAAGGTTAAAACTCAAGTCTGATACAAATCCATCTGAAGCCATCACTTACCCTAACCCTGAGCAATCAGGCAGCATAACATGTTGTTTTCCTGGCAGTGTGACAGCAGGTTAGCTCAGAATGACCCAGAGAAAATATTTAATAACCTAACAGTGGCCAATATGCAATTCTGGACATTCCACTTTTAGTCTATAAATCAAACAAATTACTTATCAGCCCCTCCTAGCCTTAATAATTATTTTTTTACATATAGGTAGCATGCACATATAGGCTTAGCATCGCCCTCATGGTTTGAATGAAGTAACGGCTGTGGGGCATGTGTGCTGTCATATGACAATGTGACAAGCTTGACAGAATTTTTCCCCATAACAAAATAGTATGCTTCATGCAAAATCTGTGAATGCTATTTCAAGAGAGAGAAGTGAACTTGCTAAAGGCAATACAGAGGTTCATGGAAAATACCTTACTCTAGAAATCTTCTCTCCCTTACTTCAGAAGTGTTGCAATGGACAGTGTATTGTCATAGATGGTGACATGTAATACCTCCTCCCATAGAATAGCTGTAGATTGAAAGACACTATAGTAAGTGCCTTTCCCTCAACTGTTAGAAATGCCAACCCATGCAGTTCCTGAATTGGGCAGGTATTTCACTGTAAGTGGTAGCATCTCATATTCCCAACTGGTTTCTGCATGGGACTCTAACTTAGCTGACATGTGCCAGAAACTTTCACATAGATCAATACCAGTTAGGGTTGAGAGACCTAGTAACATCTTGTGATTTTTGTCAGATGTGATACTAGAAACTCGGGAGGTCATACAAAGCAGAACTAATCCTTAACATCAGGACTTACAGGCTGACATAACAGCATTGGATGAAGGCCATCCTTGCAATTGGTAACCTCGTACTAGTGTGTGCTCCTCCTTCTCACCCTTAAGTGCCCTCCTCACCCTCAGAGGGTGATCTGGCATAGTTGTTTACAAAAACTGGCCAGAACAGGCCTTTTAAAAACTGTTTTCTTTAGTGCCAATTGCAGCAAAAATAACTTTTTTTTTTCTCTTCATTATGAAAACCATATCCAAATGATTCAGTATTTTGGACTTGAATGCGGTTTCCTCTTTTGGGCCAAAAGGCTTACCACATCATCAGCACATTTATTCTCTGTACAAATGGTATTTTGAGATGGATGCATATCTGTGGTAACTGTTATCTATTAGAATCTGAATCCCTTTTTTTCCTGGCTTGTTCAACAGCCTACTTTTAGGGGATTTAAATTCCTCTCAACCTTATGTTCCTGTCACTGTTCGGAAAAAAATATGTGGGAAATTAGGAGTGAGAGGTAAAAGTTAGCAAAGAACAGATCTCAAAGCCGGTGTCATCCTTGGCGTTGTCAGTTGAATACTCTATAAAGAGTCCTGCACGAATACTGGGACAACCTGATAGCTTTGGTTCATGGACATTAAAATGAGATAATCAGTGATGTAACCATTGGAGCACAATTCTCTCATGACTTCACTCTCTGCATTGGTGCCTGACTTCAACAAATTAGTACCATCTAATGATTCACCAAAAGTTCATTTGCAGACTGACGTGATATGCTGGTTTTGGCTGGTGCAGAGCGAACTTTCTTCGCAGTGGCTAGTATGGGTCCATGTTTAAGATTTGTGCAGAACACAGAGTTGATAATGGAGAGATGTTTTTGTTATTGCTGAGCAGAGCTTACACAGAGCCAAGGCCTTTTCTGCTTTCTGTACTGCCACGCTGGCAAGGAAGTTGGGAGTGCATGGGACATTGGAAGGAGACACAGCCAGGACAGGTGACCCAAACTGACCAAAAGGATATTCCACACCATATGACATTGTGCTCAGTATATAAGTTGGGAAGAAGAAGGAGTAAGGGGGGGATGTTTGGAGTGATGGTGTTTGTCTTCCCAAGTCACTGTTACGCATGATGGGGCCCTGCTCTCCTGGAGATGCTGAACACCTCCTGCCTGTGAGAAGCAGTGAATTAATTTCTTGTTTTGCTTTGTTTGTGTGTGGGTTTTGCTTTTCTTTATTTTGACCCATGAATTTTCTAGTTTTTACCCTTCTGATTCTCTCCCCCATCCCACTGGTGGGGGACTGAACGAGTGGCTGCGTGGTACTTGGCTGCTGGCTGGGATTAAACCACGACACATGACATCTATATTTATTCTCCAGATTTACTAGAAATTATTTCTTTATACAAAATAATTCTGCTGTGCTTGTGTGTGTGCATGTGCTTTCCTGGCTGATCTCAGTGGTTCTTTTTGAGCTAAATGAGACTGTGAGTCAGAACCAGTGAGTATATCTAGGATATGCTGCTTTCAAATGGTTGTTCTTAACAATCAGGATGGCTCCTAAAACACTTCTTTCCTGGATTAGCCTAATTAATGAAAAATAAATCAGATTTGCCTAGAAAAGTTTCTCTCAAACTTCTTAATTACAGAAACATGTCGCTTTAGGGAACAATTACAGATTTTAAGGAGTGCAAAAAGGGCTATATATGCTACATTTTTTTAATTCTTTGACTGAGCAGACTGCCTTATACAAACATGAATGTTATAAATAAGCACCCTGTAGCCTGTCTGCAGAGACCTGCTGTGAGTCTGTAAAGGGATTGTTTTAATCTCAAGGCAAAAAGAGATGAGGCATTCTGAAGTGAAGTCTTTTCTTGATTCCTATTTTGTTTTCCCCTGTTTGTTCTGGAAAATTTACTGTTTCACACCACTGTCCTGTGGGCCCAAAACCAAAACCAGAAACAGTTCAAATGATTTTATACTAAGAATGTAACAAAACCTCTGTGTATACTACTGCTAAGATTACTCCTTGAGTGCGGTGTTGATTTTGGTGTTGATTCAGAGAATAATATTGGAATATTCAAGAAGCTAGGAAGAATAGAAAGAAAGAATTCTGGAAAACATGCCTTAAAATGAGAGACTAACAGAGAGACTAAATTTTGTTTAGCCCGTGAAAGGGAAATTAATCATCATCAGTAGATGTCTACAAAAGGCAAAGATGTATGTCATTCTGAGACCCTTTAATCTAGCTGATGATGGTATAATTAGACGTGGCATCTGGAAACTGGGGTTAGAAAAATGCAAATTTGAAGAAAACATACGACTTCTGAACTGGTAGTATAATTATTCACTGAACAATTTATCAAGGGAAAGCTGAATTTGTAATGGGCTGCAGACTTCAAACGAAGAATACACGTCTATTTTAAAGTTCCTTCATGAAAACCTACTTCAGGTCATGGACATGAGAATCATTCACTCACTTCAATACAGGACATTGCATCAGTAAGGAAACAAAACTTTAAATGAGGATATGTTTTGAATCACAACAGATTCACTGGCAACAGTCCTTCTAGTGTAACGTCTATGAAGTTATCACAAGAAACAAATTGACAGTCATTGAGAGCAGCCCTGCAGAGAAGGGCTTGGGAGTGACAGTGGATGAGAAACTCACAATGAGCTGGCAGTGTGCACTAGCAGCCCAGAAAGCCAACTGAATCATGGGCTACATCAAAAGGAGTGCGGCCAGCAGATCAAAGGAGGTGATTCTCCCCCTCTACCTTTGCTCTTATGAGACTCCACCTGGAGTACTGCATACAATTCTGGTGTCCCTGACATAAGAAGAACATGGAACTGTTGGAGCAAGCCCAGAGGAGGCCATGAAGATGACAAGTGAACTAAAGCACCTTCCCTATGGAGACAAGCTGAGAAAATTTGGGCTGTTCAGCCTGGAGAAGAAAAGGTTGTGTGGGGACCTCATAACAACCTGCCATATCTGAAGGGCCTACAGGGAAGATGGACTCTTTGTTAGGAACTGTAGTGATAGGACAAGTAGTAATAGGTATAAATTGAAAGAGGGGAAATTTAGATTAGATATTAAGAATAAGTTTTTTAATGTGAAGATGGTAAGACACTGCAAGAGGTTGCCCAAGGAGGTTGTGGACACCTCAACTCTGGCAGTGTTCAAAGCCACATTGAATAAAGTCTTGAGCAAGCTGGACTAGTGGAGGGTGTCCCTGCCCAGGGCAAGGGGATGATGGAGACTAGATGATCTCTAAGATCCATTCCAACCCCTTAACAGACTATGATACTATGACAGGTGCATCTTTAATTTTGCCTAAGTTTTTTCCAGCTCCTTTCACATAACTTTTCAGACATAACCCTTTGCACAGGCTGCATTTTTGAAGAAAGCACCAACCATTTTGTGGAGCAGGGAAGAAAGAATGTTCCCACTTTTAAATACTTCTTGCAAATTTCCATCACAACTTAGCACTCACCTGATCTGAGAGATGACATGAGGAAAATAACTAATGTGGCTTTCAGTGCTACAGTGAAATTCTGTTTTGTCTGATCAACTGAACCATTTTTGATGTAAGTTTATCATACCTGCAGTGTATCACAATCAGTTGACGTATGCCATATATTGGTCTGGTCCATCAGTGTTTAATTTCCAAACCCCTTCAAAACCAGCGCAAATTGATTTCTGTATTTGCTGATGAGTACTTTATCCTATAGGCTTCCTTCCTGCTCAGTCCCCTGGGCTAATGATGTCGGGAAAGGCATGAGGGAGAAAGAATGCTGTACTCAAAGGCTGGTTCTTCTAATTCATTTATGGTATAAACAACTACAGGAGATGTGCCTAGTGTGGTTTTGGTTTCTTTAATGGCCATGCGACTTGCTCAAAATGCTTTTGATTCACAGAAGCTGATAAAACATGTACTCTCTATTTCCTCATCTTGCTCTCACAGTCATATGCTAGTGTGTAGACAGCACCTGAATCTGTTCATGGTCTCCTTAATATCTAGAAAACATCATTGTAACACAGTTTAGTTGAAGTATGTAAAAAACCCAAACATCTTATGTCTCTCCAATTCCAGTTTATGTAGAGCTTATTCTACAATGTTTATAAAGTAGTACAGTGTTCAGTGAAGATGTCTAGGCAGAGAAGTTTGGGGATTTATTGCTTGATTTCAAACCTTTGGAATATCATGCATACAAGTCTCATTTTTTCATGCTTGCTAAAATTTGTTGCTGGAAAGGCCCAGATATGCGGATTCAAAATTCTTAATAGTGAAGATGTATTGAATTTTTAACTAAAGGCTTTTTCTCTGAGCTGATGAAAGGAGCACTTCAACAAGGTGGAATCTGACAAAATCAAATAGGAAATAGTCTTGTATAGCCTGAATAGAAATTATTTCTCCTTTCACCCTTTATGCCCAACTATTTTAAGTGCTGCCTTTGTGTAGTAACTGTATTATGTCAAGCCCGACAGCTATGGCATGGGACATGAGGGTCTACTGTAATTTCTGCTGCTGTGCCCCACTGGCTGTAGAACAAATAATTGTCCCATTACCCCTAACTGGAAAGGCACCTGAACAGGTTACAGCTCCTCACCCTAGCACCAAGCTGTGACACTAGGGGAGTTACAAGACACCTGTGTGGACTCACACTGTGTAAATGGGGGGAAATCTGCTGCTACCACTGTTTTAAGCAGCATGTCAATTAGACTTGTTCCAAGCAGGGTGGTACATGGTACATAAATTGGCAGTAGCAGCTGGTGACGTAGCTATCCCAGGCCTCCACCTCAGCAGTGGAGCAGGACAGCTGTTTGCAGAGGTATAGCAAACAGTAGTCAAACCTAATGTTCAGGGCATCATTTCTCTCCCTGTTCTCCTGCTGTCATCTTGTCATCAGAAAAGACTCAAGACAAATGGATATAGTGCTGAACATGAAATATTGACCCAGTTTTTAAGGGATGTGAGGAAACCCCACTTTGCCACACCCAGAAACATGATAGCTAAAAAATTATCTCCAGACAGAAGCTGTTGTCAATCTCTCTTTGTACCTTATTCATAGTTTGTAATCATAATTTGCAGAATATAATTTGTTTTCATTTGAATCTTTGTTCTTACCTCAATAGGCAATGTTCTGTTGAAGAGACTTGTATGCCTTTCTCAACTCAGCACAAGGTGAACAGCCTCCCTATTGGTCTCACAGTGTTACTCCTTGCTACCATTCTGCGCTGACTGATGTGTCAGCTATTCCTACTGTGCTGGTGGCCACCTACGAATTGCTCCTGCTGTGCTTCAGGTCTTTTCTTAGAGGAGAATCAGAGACAAGCGGAGTCCTGATGGAACAGAGCCACAGCAAAGGTGGTGCAAGAGGAACTATCAGGTCGGCTCTCTCCTGTGAGTTTTCTCTCTGCAGGAGTCCTCAAGGATTAAACCTTACCACTTAAAGGCCATTTCCTTTCCTCTGCATCTCACTACTTGCTTGGCTGCTTAGAGCTGCCACCCCCTTGATTAACAGGAACAATGAATAGACATAGCAAGGTGGAAAGGGTGGTGGGAAGTCTCATAGTCTCTCACAGGAGGATGTTATGTGGGATGAAGTAGAAGGAAACAAGTCATCCAATTTTTACCACAACAGGGAGCTGCCTGATAAGGTCTGAGAAAAGGAAAACAAGTTAGGCACTTAAAAAATCATTTACCTGGTGTCTGGTTATGGCAGCCTTAACTGTTCTGTTTTACCATGGGAATGTGTTCAAAAGTGAGAAGTCCAAGTGAGTGTACAGTGTCCCTCTGGGGCTTCTAGCTCCAGGGTAGGCTGAAAGCCTATGGAGCCTCATGGTCCAAGGAGCTCTGGTATCTGGGGTGTGGACTTTCATTGCATAGCTATTTCCCATTTCAACCAAAGTGAAAACAGCTTTAATGGGCATTCTCTGGTACCTGCTTTCTCACATTTTTTTATCTCTCTTGTCTTTGCTGAAAACCTGTGTATCCAAGTGAGTCAGATTTCTCTATGACACCTTAAATTTGTTTGGTCTCTTGCTAGAAATATGCAAGGACACTTACTCTTCTGAAGCTATGTCTGTCCTCAACAGAAACACTTGGCTAGACTCATTCCTGTTTCTTTCCCCATACTGCAGCATACCCAGTGCTTGTGGAGCACACATTGCAGAAAAATACGCATTTTGTGATGGAGCAAGAATACATAAATGCTTCCTTCTTTGTCCTTCCTTTTGTCTAACTACCCCCCAGATGTTTCAGATTCTGTGGTTCACACAAAGCAAAGTAATGCTCTTGGTTTTGCACAGCAGGAAAGAAAGATGTTTTGAACATGTACACATAACAGTTCCTTAGGTCTGCTGCTTATCAAATATTTCCTGGCAATTCTCTCTAATCACTGATCCCTTTCTCAGATTTTCTCTCTGAAACAATTGAGGTCTTCTGTTATATAATCAGCTCCCACTTTGATAAATGGAACAGCCTTTAGTGGGAATCATTTCCCTTGGTATAACTGGCTCTGGTGTGGCACCCTGCAAATAAAATGTAACCCTACTAATCAAGCAAATGATATAAATGAACTCCCTAGTTCACTCATTACTAAACATCTTGTTCTCATCCAATTTTACATTTTTTCCAATCGTATTTGTCAATGTGTAAGTTCTTTCTTTAATGCAAATATCTAAAGGAGAAGACACTATATAACTACATTCCTTATTTTTCACATGAGTACAGGGCCAGATTTCTAAAGTCAGTTAGATGTCTAAATAGCATTGCATATGTAACCCATAGTCTGCTGACCCTACCTATGGTGATGAAAAATACTTTGTTTTTCTCTGAAAAACCCTCTGAAGGGTTATTACAAGATCTCACTGATCACCTTTTACCTACTAGCTGTCTTTATTCCCTGTGGTTCACTTTCTTCAACTATAGCACCTTTGTACTATTGCAGTCTAAAGCTGAGAACCTGATGAACTGAAAAAGTTTGTGCTGGTAAACTGTCAACTTTGCCTAGGTACTGATCTGATTTTACAGGTTATATTCCTTTTGAAACTTTCCAAATATTTGGTGATACAACCAGTAAACATACTATGGTTTAGAGCTTTACAATTTAGGGGACATGACTTAGGGTTTTTCTGTTTTTGTCCTCATCTTGCTTCCAGCCTGACAGCAAATATTGTATTGATTTTATCATTGAGACATACCCAAGAAGCACCGTGTGTCCTTACAATCCCAGGCAAGCTTGACCAGTGGCAGATGAGTGTGTTCATTTTAGAATTACAGAATCATAGAATCATTTGGGTTGGAAGGAACCTTAAAGATCATCAAGTCCTACCCCCAAGGATCATTCTTGATCAAAGTCTCATCCCCTGTCTATAAACACTTGATATTTGTAATTCAAACCGCTTAGTTTTTACCCCTGAATGATGTTAAGGGGATAAGTGTTTGTCCAATTACCAAAATAAGATTTTATGTTTCGACTGCTGGACATTCAATGATGATTTAGAATCCTGTTCTCAGACATTTACTCTTGCTGAAACCATGTTAAATATTCAATATCTGCCCTTATTCAGCAACTCCAATGTCATTCTTCATCCTCTCAAAGTATTAGACTGGCATTGTCTACACTTCTGGTATGTGTTTTGATCTATATAATATCATACCAAGATACTGCAACATTCAGATTTTACTCAGTTATGCTCGCATAGCATTCAGTATTGTCATCTGGAGAGTGCAATTTTTTTATAAATGGTCCTGCTACAGACCATGGTCCCATCTTTTTTTGAGGCGCATTTATTTGGAATAAAATAAAACTCAAATCTCTTCACCATATATAACATTGTGCAATATTCCCATAAAACCTCTATTGACTGGCATGGCCTAAAGTGGAAAAATTTATCTCACAAATGCAATGGGCTCTTTTGTTCTGCTCTTTTCTTGATTGTGTGTTTGAGGTTTATCTGTGCTTCCAGGGGAAAATACCTCCACCCTCATGATTATGAGCAAAATTTTATCTGTTTGGCACCTGTGCCTTTTTTTTTCCAGGATGAGATTTCTCCTAAAAGAATAGTTTTATCTGGGCTAGTTTTTGTTCATATATAATACCTCTGCCCTAGCATAGCATAATTTCTGCAACTTTGAAAGAGATTTAGCAATTTTAATTGTGTCCCTGTTTGATTTGCTGTGTGATGGAGACTATAATTCTTCATGGATAATTGGCACAACCTTTCTGAAAGAAAACCAAATTATTTTCCTTTTTGTGTATGCCATACATGGTGAAATGCCTTTTTCCTTAATCTCTGATTGTTCCTGCTGTAATGTCTGGGAATCCATCTAGCTGCTAGAAGTCTATATAGCCATTAAGAGTAGCAATGTAGTTTGTATGGATTCCTGTGGGATACCCCCCCCCCCCCC
>NW_008684184.1:50533-63624 GCF_000695815.1 Acanthisitta chloris
AGTGCTCAGGAGCATACTGTGTGTTTCCTTTTATTTTTTCTTCTCTATTTCTGCTTGAACTGTGTGTTTTTACACTGACCACAGCTCTTCAACAGGTCTCTGGTACTTGTAGTCTTATTTGTTCTGCTGCATGGTGTTTGTGACCAACTTGTTTCTGTTTCTGAGTTATGTGTTCTCAGCCCAACTGTGCTTTTCATAACACACTTCCTGAAAAGAGAGCTTCCTAAAGCTGTGCCTGTGTGGCTAGTCCTGCAGCCCTGTGCTTTCCCTGGTGTGGCAGAGCATGCTTCTCAGCCCAGCAGCAGAGTCTGTGTGGAGCACTGTGCTAGGGAAGAACTACCATCTCTGGAGCCTGTCTCATTATCTCTCCATGACACTGTCTGCTGTGTGTTTACTGCAGATTTTTGCCATAATATAGTGACCTTTCCTGGAGATCCACTATCATTCTATCATTGCTACTTCATTTCTGTGGAGACCTTTCCACCAGCACTGAAGACTGATTTTCCGGCCAACAGAATTAGATGTCAGCACATGGAAATACTGCATTACATATAATTCCAGTGTTATTTAATCTCAGTAGAGCTTAATTTTAATAACTTAGTCGTAATTCTGTATCACCTTTTTTGTTGCTGCAATCGCCAATTTCTTTTGTAGGTAAATACCTCAATATTCTTGTGTTTTTACTCTTAAATGCATGGTGGTTGTTGTTAGTCGACATTCAACAACTATAAAGGTCACAGTTAAACCAATTACCTCCTTATTTTGTTTAGGGCACTTAGGGTCTGCACCAGAGAATTTTGGGATTTTCCTAAGTTCTTCTAACACCTCTGTCTGAGTGTAAAAGCACATTACACGCAAAGTCTGCTGCATCAGTCCTGTGTTGTCTCAGTTCCTTGCAAACTCCCTCCAGATGTTAGAGTAACCTCCTGCTTCATAAAACTAATCAGAATCCACAGCGAACCACGTTCCCCCTGCACAGACTCCAACTGTTGCTTTTTGTGCTTGAATGGCTGATTCCCTCCCTCTCTCCTGCCTCTGGTGTGCTGCCTGGCACAGGTAACAAATGCTTCGTCACTGACCCGTACTGGTGTGAAGGCCCCTGGGTTCAATTAAATGGAGCAAGAGGCAGTAAATAAACCGCATGGGCCAGGGCATTAAATCACTCAGTGCAGAGAAGAATCAGATGCTGAGGAGGTTTGGTTTGGAGGTGGGTGCTTGCACTGCAACTTAATATCCTTGCTGCAAGTTAACGACACTTGCAATCAGGCAAGGTGATGTCCCCTTTCTTCCTTCCACTCCTGCTTTTTTAAAATTCCCAGTGGTCTCCCCAATAAATTAAAACCTTTCTCCCCCCTGCCCCTGCTGCCCCCCCTCTTTTCCTATTTTGTTTTACTGCCTTCATGCTGTTCTCTTTTATTTCCAGCATTTTATTTCAAGGAGTGGGTTTGAAGTGCTCTCAGCCCATCTGCTGGCTTGGTTTAGAACAAGGACTGGAATGAGACAAGGGGTTTTGGAAGTCATGAACTATTTATAGTGTATTTGTTCTTTCACATTGGCACTAAACTTTGTTTATAGAATCACCTGCAATAGAACCTGAGCCACGGGACCACAGCTCACTTGATCTAAAATTGGCTTTATTTCTTGGGTTTCTTAACAGAGACCACATGTGTGTGTCCAGTGCGGGCCAGGACGTTTGATCCTTGCACACATGTCAAAAGCAGAAACATGAAGTGCCCATGAGTACCTGTGTGTGTGTAAAGTGCTCAGAGTGTGCCCTCATAAAATATTCTTAGAGATCATGTGTATGTGGGATAAGAAGGAAGTTGTACATGTGCATTGCCACTGTCTAAAATATAAAGGTTCCCAAGAGAAGACTTGAATGAAATATTTTTCATTACGATTTCTGCAGTTGGTTTTCATTTTCTCCAAACAGTATTTTTGTCTTGGGTTGGCCTGTTGAAACACCATGCTCATTTTGGCTTTTATTGTGCATTAATTCTTTTTTTCGAAACAAAGCAACAATTTAAATTGAAACTAAAGGAAATCTGTCATTTAAAATTGTTATTTTGATGTAAAAGCATTTCATTTATTTTTCTAACCAAAAATTGGCATTTTAATTTGAACCAAAACAAAATTTTTCATTTACTTTCTAAGTATCAATTACAAATGAAAATATTTTTGCTGCTTCTGTGCAGAAAGTCAGAATATTTCATGCTTCCCAAATTGTAGGTATGCGGGTTTGCAGTGTTTGTGTGTGCATAATTGTGGTGGTGTGACTATTGTGCAGGGTGGGTGTTGAGTATTTGCAGGTGTTCCACACATATACATTTTGCAGAATGTGCTCTTATCCATATAGTTTGTACATCCACATTTGCACCGTGCCAGTAAGATATGCACACATATGTTGAGTTCGTGCCAGTAATACCTACATGTACTTATGTTTTTAGGTTTTCCTTGTGAATGTGTTTTTAATGCGTATGGGCTTGTTGCAGTGCTGCCAACAGTGTTAAAAATAACAGAGTAAGACTGAGTAAGTAAGTAATAAGTTTTGGGAAACTGGCAGATTTTGGTTTCTTTTCTCCTCTTTCTCCTTTTTTCCTTAGCGTGTCAGATTCATGTTTTCAATCTGTTCTTTACAGCTTTGATGACGGGAGAATGACATTTTCATTGTAAAAGTAGATTTCTGATTCTGCAGTGATCAGTTTAAGGGAAGGCATGAAGAAAACAACAGGACCTGCATTAAATTTTGGGAGCTGGTAAAAGGGGTTTCTGTTTGTGGGGTAGACAATGGGTATGTGCTTGTAGCAACAATACTGTATACTCATGTTTTGTGCTTGCATGTGTCTGTAGGTTAACTAAATGTCTATGTGTTTTTGCCACATGTTGGTGTGTATTATGCATATTTTAAACCATATTAAAGTTTAGCTTCGAGTTGAAATCAGACGCTTAAGGATTTCATAGTAAGTAGAGAGAAACTTTCAAAGCAAGGAAGTCATCCTGTCCTAAGATTCATTTCCTCTGATGGTGGGGGCACTTTGGGCATGTATTTAGAGTAGTCATCTGATTTTTAGGTATGCTGACTGTGTGTGTTCAGGATGCATGTTTGCTTGTGATTTATGTATATGTTGGAGTCCATACGGTTAGTCTATTTCTATGTGCGATATGCATGTAGACACTTGTGCAATGTCTGTGTACAAATATATGCATGAAAAGCAGTCAGCAGGAGTTTTTGCAAAGCACAATGTGAGTATGAAATACTTCAGTCATCATTCAACTTGGATCAGACAATTCTGCTATGCTGTGTTTGTCTAGAATATTTCAGAGCAGCTCAGTACAGCATTAGGCTAAATGCCAGTGTTATAACTTAGGCTGATAACCTTTTCCCAGAGCTAAGCTCCCTGAAAGTCTCCATTTCCTGCAGTGCCATACAGGTTTCTTGTTGCCCTGTTCCTGCCTGGCTCCGAAAGGCATGAGCCAGCCAAGGAGAGGGAACATGGTCTCATCAGGGAGCATGGCCCTTCCCAGAGCACTGAGTATGTTCATTAGGGTACCAACCTGCAGACCCTGCCAGGAAATTTACCACAATAAGACAAAGTAGATTCACAACAGCATTGATCCACATGGAATGATTTTAATTTGGGGAATGGTGATATGATATGCCTGCACTGAAGAATCTGAAAATGCAATGTTCAGCCATTTTTTGTTAACATGTAATTTTTTTCTTTCTGGGAAATGTTAAGATTTCAGTTGTTAATCTGGGATAAAATGAGAAGGTGAGATGTCAGAATTTTCTGTTGGATAAATATTCTGAATATTGCTTAGTTTTGCATTTACAGGTAGTCTGTGTATTTGTGTATGAATATTCTATATTTATTGGGAGTGCTTGCAGTACTGAACTGCAGTACAGAACTGAATAAAAGGTGTCTAGTTACATACCTAAGCACTTTCTAGTTTGTAAATATTCATGTTAGCATTTTGGAGATCAGATCCTAAGCAGGCAAGGACTGGTCTAGGTCCTCTGACTTCAGCTGACTCATGCCAGGATGGATTGTGGCCTGGAAAACATTCTTACTATGAGAGATTAGGAGGGATCTGTTTGTTTCACTTGTAAAAGAGCTTAAGAAGCAATTCAATCATGTTCTGTAATTACTTATGTGAAGAGAAGATATCTGATATTACAGGGCTTTTCAGACAAAGGTATAACAAGATCTGACAGCCAAACTATTCAAACCTAATAGAAGCCACAGTTTCTTTAATACTGGATGTACTTCAGCTTTGTGACAGAGAAAGTAAATCCTGCATCATTCTGAACCTTTAAAATAAGACTCCATTGTTCCCTAAGAGATGTGCATTGGACTGACTTTAAGCTGTGAAGTAATGAATGGAATTATTGGGGGAAGATTCCTGGTAGGTGCTGAGCCAGTGCGGATCTGGAAAGAATCAGGCCGTGATTTTCAGACATAACAGCCCATTAAGAGCCAAAAGGATCAAAGTCTTAGTGACTGGTTAACAATTATCTGATCAAGATTATCTGTTTACATCAAATGAAGAGCTGCCCCTCGCTGCTCCGTGTATGCATGCACACACAGGGCTCATGCATTCATGCTAGTTATTCTGGGCTGTGGCGTGTGTTTGCTGCTGGGAGCCTAGGGCATATTTCTTGAAGTGCTCCCATACACAGTATGTTGGTGACGGGGAGTGGAGATTTATACAGTGCCTCCAGGAATCCCCAGCAGGGCCCCTGTGGTGAACTTTGGCTCCCCAGCTTGCTGCCGAGTATTAACTACAATACTCACACTTGTTTTTGACAACAGCATGCAGGTTGTATTTCACCAATTGCTATTTTGGTTTAGGAGTTACGGCAGAAATGTCTCTGGGTACTTGGCTCGTATAAGTGAAGCAGGAGATTTACTCCTTTTGTATAATGTCACCTTTCAGTCAGTGCTTGGGATAAAAATTATGGGGTGTCATTTGCTCTTTTTATTAAATTTCAAGGGCATGAACCTCTTGTGTGGGTGAAGTATCTGGGGAGTAACCTGGCCTGATTCTGCTTAGAAGGGTAGCCTCATCTATGGAGCACCTTTTAAAATATGAATTAGTCCTTTTTTATCTTTTATTTTTGTCCGTAAGCTGGGACAACAGGCAGCAGCAGTTGCTATCTTCCAAACTTCTGCCTGTGATGATAGATGAATTTGGCCCTGGAAGCACAGAGAGATATTGGACTCAGCACAAGACAGATGTTGCAATGCAGCCAAATTAAGCTTTAGTGGGAATGTGCAAGTTGGGTCTTAGTCAGAGTATCTCATGCCTGCCTGCCTCGCTGAAAAGCAAGAGCGAAATATTAGCAGCTGACCTGGTGGGATACACACTTGCCCAAAATATTCTGTTACTGGCTGCAGATGAGCCAACATCTGATCTGCTGTGTGACTTTCCTGAGGATCTCGCAGCCTTGGGGTGGGGAGGCAAAGGAGTCCTGCAAAAGAAAAATTGGTTTCTGTAACCTTCATATCCCAATTATCCACAAATCACAACACATGAGATAAACCAGAGATGTTACAATGGCAGGTCATATTTTTTCCTTACACCTGACTCAGTATACCACAGGAAACAAATCTGAACATTATAGGCTGTGAGAAATATTCTTGGGAGGTTCTGGAATAAAATGTAAACAGATTGCTAAGTTAATTATTAAGACGGAGATTGTAACTGTGGTGAGGACATAAATTGCTAGTCTACACAGTGAGTAAGATCAGCTGACTAACATTATTCTTTACATTATTCCTAACATTAACTACCACGCAAATAAAACTTAACAAGGAAGTGTCTAAAGACCTCTGGTTATAGATGGCAAAAGCTTTCTCTAGGTGAAGGTTCTGTACAACCTGATAGAGAGGAAGAGGAAGACTGGGAAAAAGGTATTGGAAAAGACTCAAGCATGGATACAAGGAAAACAGTATCAGAAAAACATAAAATATTCTCAATAATGTTTTCATGTTGCAGAATGATAAACATGAAATGTAGTAAATATGGCAAAAAATAAGGGATGAAGGGATTAATATTCTTTATTTATTGTTTCAGCCTCTTTATAATATAAGTTTAGGGGGACAAATATATATTGCAGTCTTTCTTAAAAATAATTTTTTTTCCCTCTAGCTGAGTTTAAAGAAGAAGGAATATAGAGCCTGAAATTTCCCCTGGTAGAGGAGTACAGTCCTGGGAATGTCAGTCAGAACCTCCTGATAGGATATTACTAAATCACAACAGGAGAGCAGAGGGGATCTAAAAATTGCCTGAAAAGCAATTCTTCCTTGTGACCAACAAGAAGGGCAGACTGTAGACAAATATAGTTGCTGCAGGGTGCAAGTTAAAACTAGATTGGATTGCCAAACACAAAACTCTGTTAGAGACTGTGTAAATAGAAAAATACAAATGAGAATGTGCTAGCAGATATATATTCTTTCTTTTTTTTTTTATATGACCTGCCTGTGATGTGACTTTGCCGCTCAGCATATGTGAAAATAAAATTGAAGGATACTTAATTCTTATATACTCCTAACATTATTATGTACATTCCTCTTTTAAAAATACTCCCTATTAAAGAAGTGAATGTGTGTGGGGAGGGTAGATACGTTTTCTGTTCATACAATAAAAAAGTGTATCTGTTATAGGCATCAGGAAAGACAATTTCCACTCACGCTGGAGGAAAACAGAGTAGCTTTGAATATACCTTTTTTTATGTTTGGTTGGTTGTTTTTTTTCACTGCACAGACCTATACATGGATTAAAGTCATTACAGAAACAGCAAAACTGTTTCACATAAAAGGCCCAAATACAAAATTGTTTCTCCTTTGGGTGAATAATAGCAGAATGTTTTTCAGTTTTTAAAGTTTGTACACCTTTTTCTACTTTTCCCAAATAAAAGATTGCTTTTTCTGTTTTCCTTTTCAACACTGAAAGAAAATACCAATGTCAGTGTTTTTATTTCACTTTTTAGTTTTTAATTTTGCTTTAGATGACTTTTTAAGACCATGTCAAATTAGGAAAAAATAGTTTAAGAAGGAAAATCATTGAAACCGAAACTGCTAACATGCAACTTCATCAGCTTTGAAAAAGAGCAGCTGAGTTGTAGGTTTTTTCCTGTAACTTTTCCAGTGCTGTGAAGAATTCAAGAATAAATAAATACTGAAAAATTGAACAAAATAAACATCAAGAAAAAATAAAAATTGAACAACATAAACTCAACAAAACTCAAGTATAATTCAGTCTGTTGTAATTCACATTCCAGGGGTTTGAAACATTTTGATTGTCAGAGAGCAGGAAAAAAATATAGTTTTAAAGAAAATGATGCTTCTAAGAAAAAGTTATTTTTTTGTAATATGAATTTTTGATAGAAATGTTTGATCGGCAAAAGTTTAGAGTCGTGTTTGAAATAGATAAGGCAAACCAAAAGAGGTTATTTTATTCCAAACTTTGTGTTTTAAAACCAATTCCAGTCTACGCTTGAGACAGCAAATGGAATGCATGAAAATTTGGTTTGATTACTCTGGTACAGGTTTTTTCATGGGCTCATAAGACACCTCCGACCACACAGCAATACGATGCGGTCTGACATGATGGTGCTCTTGCATTCTCTGGTCCTGTGAGCCTGCTCGACTGTTTTTCTTCTCTCTCCACTTTCTTCTTTCTCACTCCCCTGCTAAGTTTTCCCTTTCAGTCTTTCTTCTTGTGAGGTGGGTATGAAAAAGCTTAGTGTACAAAAACTCACATAATGGTACTCTGAGGGTGAATTATGTCTCTGCTCCCCCGTGCAGCTCAGAGTTGCCTGGAGTATAGGAAAACAGTGCAGATTTAGCATCTAACAGTAATTTTTATTGCTGCTACTTAGGAAATGTTTCTGGAGTCCCTACTTGGCAGCTCTCTTTTACATCCATCAGCAGTGCAGCATAACCGTACCATCAGCACTAAGTACAAATTCTCTCACCCTGCTGGGGACTCAGGACAAGCCTCCCACAAATAGCTTTCCATTTCCATCCTGAATTCAGCATTAGCCAATTTAGAGGCAATATATGGCTCTAGGAATAGGCTGTTATGCACAGTATGCATAAGACAGCTCTCCCCTAATCTCATCTAATTGGCAACAGGAGTTGCTGTCATTAGGTACAGAGCGTGAGAGGCATTAGAGTCATTAGCATTTGTGCAGGCTATCAGAAGGAGGTCAAACATTTGGGGAGATTCAGACATGTTCCTTA
Organism: Acanthisitta chloris; assembly: GCF_000695815.1. Taxonomy (NCBI): domain Eukaryota; kingdom Metazoa; phylum Chordata; class Aves; order Passeriformes; family Acanthisittidae; genus Acanthisitta; species Acanthisitta chloris. The sequence continues at coordinate 58,783 of NW_008684184.1, forward strand.
GGAAGACTTGCACTGCTGAGTTACTGCTTCCACTAAGTGAATTCCTCAGGAGAATTGCATATTTGCCCTAATTCTATGCTCATGAGGAAGAGTGAGAAAATAGAGATTTTTAGCTCAGACTGATAATAGCTTTTGGACATATAGAACATGCAATATCTTTTATATTTTCTATGTAGAAATTTAATAAGTCAGTATTCACTCCTCTGCCTCTGAAATATAGATGCACCTGTGAAATGATATAATAGAAAAAGTTTATTTCAGATGGATAAAAACATTTCATTTTGACACCCTCTTTTAAAATTAACCATTATAGAAAGTCACAGCCCAAGGCTTCTTTCAGAGAAACCCTGACTTTTCATAGTGGTAGACCATCTCCTCCAGCTTTATCTCTGAAGTAAAACTTCTGTGAAATCATCACAGTCCAGAGAAACAATTCACTGCAATGAAGTTAATTCCCCAATGTCAGATAGTCCTACCAGACATCTTCAACAAGTGACAGTGCAGTTCGACTGTAGTTCTGGTACCCAGACCAGTGTAAAATGCTGACTTGGCTTTTGAGAGAGACCCCAGGACCGCAGACAGTAATTTCCAGCAGAGCATATGATTTCTGTGTAGTTAGCCAGAGAGGTTTTGTGCTCGTTCAGCTGGCAGAACTCCTGCCTGCAGGTCGAGAGGGTTACTGCTGAATTATCCTGTGTGGTAGTACCAAGGGGATACTCCTGCAAGTCTCAGCAGAGAGCCCGAAGTGTAATGGCCATATCTGCTCCCGCTTTGGCCCATGGCTCATCTCCCCATCTCCAAGGCACTGACAGCAGGACTGGCTGTTTTCAGCTGTCCCTCCTGCTTTCCTGAGCATCCTGCAGAGCCTGCTCCCCAGGTCATGCCAACCTTCCCATCCTTGCCCATAAGAGTTCTCTTGACCAGTCCCGCAGAAAAATCCTTGTTGCTTTGGGTTTATTTAAGTGGAGACTGTCTCACCACAAACACCTCATTTGTGTCTTTTCTTTCTCTGGATAATTTAGGATTCATGCAAGGTTGTGGTTCAGGGAAAATCCAAGTTCAAGCAAGAGCACTCAGTCAGACTGTGGCTCAGGCAGGCGGTCTTCACTCAGCAGTTCCATTTCATTTTCCAGGCCACAGCGCCTTCAGAGGCTGAGAAAAATGTGTTTTTCTGTGAACACAACATTCCTCCACCATGTTTTTTGTTTCCATCAAGCTCTTTTGTAACACAGGCTGTGAACAGAAATGGACGGGTAGTTCAGTTTGAAACCAGTAAATGTTTTCAGATGCTCACCCTTCTCCCTCATCCTGTTGCCTGAAGTTCCTTTAGGGCTCAGTGCGCAGAGCTCCTGGTCCCTGATCAGTTTGCCTCCAAAAATCCCTCCTATGAAATCCCTAAGCATGGTAGGCAATGATGGCTCTATCATATCAGCTTCTCTTTTCCTTCCATTCACTGCCTCATTTTAGGTGATTTTTTAAAAAAATCATAAAGTGTTTCTTGGCCAGCACACCTGTGTGGTTTAACTAAGCCATCAGCTGTAGGTGATGAGAGTAGTCAGTGCCATACTGAAGACAAAACAGATGGATGTTTTCCCTGATGCTGGCTAATAAAACATTTTCCTGACACTCTTCATTAAAATCTCATATTAAAAATGTCTAAAGAAACATATTAATTGTGGGGGGAAAAGGCACAAGTAGCATTCATTGGAAAGGAAGCTATCTAATTATCAGAGTGCCCACAAGGGATGGTGGTTGCACTGGAAGGTGTGACAGGTGCATACAGCTCTGCTGCAGACATCTCTCCAACAAACCTGGGGCATTGTTTCCACACTCACTTTACAAGCAGGCATTGAGCCAGCCCCACTTTGTTCCTACAGAACTAGTCCTGCCTTGTCCTTTTCCTTGTATTCAGACAACTATTAGTCCTGGTTTCTTTGCCTGACTGCTTGTGTGGGTGCACGGATACACACAGTAGCACAAGGAGGGTTGCAGGATGGAGAGCAGGTTTAGGGGGTGGCAACTGGGCTGCTGCTTTTGCAGTAGTGACAGCTTATGCCCACCTAAAGAATCAAGAGCACGTTGGTGGTGCTGTTCCAAGTTACATCTAAGCCTGAGGCACAGCAGACAGGGAAAGTGTTTGTGGGGCATGCTTCTATAAACATCTTCCCACTTCTGTGCTCCTGCTGTTTCTTTCACATTTTTTTCATCCTAGTCTGATCCAACAGTGTATAAACACCATAATACTGACATTACTGCTGCTCTAGTTGTGTGAATCAGCCTCCAGTGGGATCAGATTAACACCAAGACAGGAGTAGGTGGCAAGGTGTTGGGTGTGGTGCAGCCAGGAAGGGGAACTAGGATCCAGAGGATGAACACCTTTAAGTAGAAGCTGGGCAGACTGACTTGGCCATAACGTGAACTTGCTTAAATGTCTTATCTCCTGTGTTTTGATGGGAAATCCTGCTTTTCAGTAAGGTCTTTCTCCATTCACTGGTACACTGAACGGCTTCCAGTGTTGCCTATCTCCACCTCTCATGGCTACAGAAGAAATTAAGGCAGCATTCCCTCTCACTACTCTGTGCACAGAGAAAAAAAATGCTGTTGGAGATGAGGTAGGTGGAGTTGATACCTTGTGAGGCAGTGGAATGGAGAAGATGATCTCTGCAGATCCCTACTGGGGTCATTTCCTGGAATTCTCCTGTTGTACAGGGTAAAATGATGAGCTGAAAACAGAAGACCTTGAGACTATATTGATATTTGATGTCTGTGACATTGCAAATAGTTTTCTTTTGTGGGAAGTGACTTATTGGCACCGGTGTGTTGTTTAGCTTAAAGTAATTTTAACAAATATCCTACTTCAGGAATTGTTTTAAACAGCCAAGAATAGTATATTCTAATCCTGAAAATTAATTAAAAGTAGATGAAGGAGTAAAATCAGTAACTTTAAAAAAGGTGCTCCATTATGTATTTTTTCCTTAAAAGACACCCATGGGAGTACACATTGTACAGTGCACCTTCCCTGTGTGCCACAAGGCACTGGAATATGTGGAAAAGATGGTACAAACACATGCTGTTAAGAGGTTGCCCAGAGGCTTCAGTGCAGTAGAGTCTTGCCATCGTGCAAGATGAGCAAAGTTTAACTCTCAGCTCCGAGGTGCTTGCCGTAGTTATAGCATGCAGGTGAAGAGGCTGCAGGAGGGAGAATCAGGGGTGCAGGACTGGAACTTTACACTGATCCAGACCCATTCTGTAACCTGAAAAAATATCCTGCAAAAACAGTAATTTCCACTAGCTGCCCTGCTAGATCTTAGCTAGATCATGATGGATGTTGAGGTAGGTCTGGAACTGGAGGTGAGACCTTCCTCTGAAGCTAGGTCAGGGGTTAAGGAAATAGGCAATTCCCTGCTTATCGTTAGGATTTCTAAGAACATGCCTGAAAGTGAGGTTGGCATTGATTTAATTATTTCAACGTGGTTAAATTGGTGGAACACTCTCTGTCTGTGGATGCAGTTATCCCAGTATAACTATGTTATAGTTGTACAGCCTGTTCTTATACAGTGGGCATAATGATCAGTGGTGTAAGACATTGGTATAACTATCTGCTTTCTAGGGACCATATCTTGGCTGTTTCAAAATCTGTTCGTTGATGATGGACAACAAGAAAAGTGCCAGAAGGCAGGACAGGACATTTTATAGGATCTGCTGAAGAAATCAGGCAGATCATGTGCACAGCGACAGTTAAATGAGAGCACAGAGCTGGGGAGATGACAAGATAACCAGGAAATAGCTGTTTTGTAGATTACTGAATCATATTGTTCCTGTAGGTTCTTCTGGTACTTGGCAGCTGGTAAATAATAAAGAGCTTTTATCCTGCTGATATAAATCAAACCAGAAAAGAGCCACAGGATTCCAACAGAATATGCTGTGTGTTCCTATGGGAATCTGCCCCAGCATTGCTTTCATTAGAGTCCCTTTTTGTTTATTTTGCAAAACAGAAAAATTATTCTGTTGGACTTTTGGCTCCTCCAACTCCTGCCTTGGATATTCCAACTTCCAACGAAAATCAGACACCCTCTGGCTCCAGACTAGTAACTCCCCACTGTTTTCCCTAACCACTAAGAGGTCTAGCATGTACAATTTTGAACTGAGTATCTAAATACAAAGAAATTTAAAATACTCTGACAGACTAGAAGTTGTGGGTTTTTTAAATCACATTTATAAGTTTTGTATCCTGCTACTCATTAGAGTTCTATTTAGGCTTGATTAAAAAGGTCAAAAATTATTAAATATAATGGGCCTCTGCATAGTATGTAAGACATTTGTACTCAACTGGCAATAAAAAGCAAAATGAAGTACTTTTTAGACTGGTTAACTCTTGCCATTATAGACCAAAAACCCAGTGAGGCACTGAATTACCAGTGAGAATAAAATTGTGGGACAGCAAAACAGCGCTCCTAATGATCTCCAAAGTGATGTAGGTTAAAGTGAGACCAACAGGGAAAACCTTGGCAGAGGACACCTTGTTTGTTTGGTGAGAAAAGAACAGTATTAGGAACTCAGAAAGAAAACTGTGGTCTCAACCTAAACATCTCAAGTAAACATCTGCCAGCAACCAAAAGACACAACCATGACTTTCTGATGCACCTGTATATCTGACACATCCCTGCGTGTTTGAAGCCTCTTAGCACTGCTTGACAGGAATAAAATGTTAAAAAGAGGAGGACAAATCAGTCAGAGGAAGAAACTGCAAACAACTGAAAATGGTAAGGAGAAACTGTAGCCAAGCAGTCTCCTTTTCATTATCTTTCAGGGCATTTTTGGGTCAGTCTCCTTCCACTCAAG